>NW_027617414.1:0-119350 GCF_964187855.1 Myxine glutinosa
TTGAAAAACCACTTTTCGCACTTGTGTTAGTGTTGAAAAACCACTTTTCGCACTTGTGTTGTGCAGGAAACCACTTTTGCACTTGTATTAGTGTGGAAAAAACACTTTTTGTACTTGTGATAGTGTTGAAAAATCACTTTTCGCACTTGTGTTGGTGCAGGAAACCACTTTTCCACTTGTATTAGTGTTGAAAAATCACTTTTCGCACTTGTGTTAGTGTTGAAAAACCACTTTTCGCACTTGTGTTGGTGCAGGAAACACTTTTGCACTTGTATTAGTGTGGAAAAAACACTTTTTGCACTTGTGATAGTGTTGAAAAACCACTTTTCGCACTTGTGTTAGTGTTGAAAAACCACTTTTCGCACTTGTGTTGGTGCAGGAAACCACTTTTGCACTTGTATTAGTGTGGAAAAAACTACTTTTCGCACTTGTGTTAGTGTTGAAAAACCACTTTTCGCACTTGTGTTAGTGTTGAAAAACCACTTTTCGCACTTGTGTTAGTGTTGAAAAACCACTTTTGCATTGTATTAGTGTGGAAAAAACACTTTTTGCACTTGTGAAAGTGTTGAAAAACCACTTTTCGCACTTGTGTTAGTGTTGAAAAACCACTTTTTGCACTTGTGTTAGTGTTGAAAAACCACTTTTCGCACTTGTGTTGGTGCAGGAAACCACTTTTGCACTTGTATTAGTGTGAAAAAACTACTTTTCGCACTTGTGTTAGTGTTGAAAAACCACTTTTCGCACTTGTGTTAGTGTTGAAAAACCACTTTTCGCACTTGTGTTAGTGTTGAAAAACCACTTTTCGCACTTGTGTTGGTGCAGGAAACCACTTTTGCACTTGTATTAGTGTGGAAAAACCACTTTTCGCACTTGTGTTAGTGTTGAAAAACCACTTTTCGCACTTGTGTTGGTGCAGGAAACCACTTTTGCACTTGTATTAGTGTGGAAAAAACACTTTTTGCACTTGTGATAGTGTTGAAAAACCACTTTTCGCACTTGTGTTAGTGTTGAAAAACCACTTTTCGCACTTGTGTTAGTGTTGAAAAACCACTTTTCGCACTTGTGTTGGTGCAGGAAACCACTTTTGCACTTGTATTAGTGTGGAAAAAACACTTTTTGCACTTGTGATAGTGTTGAAAAACCACTTTTCGCACTTGTGTTGGTGCAGGAAACCACTTTTCCACTTGTATTAGTGTTGAAAAATCACTTTTCGCACTTGTGTTAGTGTTGAAAAACCACTTTTCGCACTTGTGTTGGTGCAGGAAACCACTTTTGCACTTGTATTAGTGTGGAAAAAACACTTTTTGCACTTGTGATAGTGTTGAAAAACCACTTTTCGCACTTGTGTTAGTGTTGAAAAACCACTTTTCGCACTTGTGTTAGTGTTGAAAAACCACTTTTCGCACTTGTGTTGGTGCAGGAAACCACTTTTGCACTTGTATTAGTGTGGAAAAACTACTTTTCGCACTTGTGTTAGTGTTGAAAAACCACTTTTCGCACTTGTGTTAGTGTTGAAAAACCACTTTTCGCACTTGTGTTAGTGTTGAAAAACCACTTTTCGCACTTGTGTTGGTGCAGGAAACCACTTTTGCACTTGTATTAGTGTGGAAAAACCACTTTTCGCACTTGTGTTAGTGTTGAAAAACCACTTTTCGCACTTGTGTTGGTGCAGGAAACCACTTTTGCACTTGTATTAGTGTGGAAAAAACACTTTTTGTACTTGTGATAGTGTTGAAAAATCACTTTTCGCACTTGTGTTGGTGCAGGAAACCACTTTTGCACTTGTATTAGTGTTGAAAAATCACTTTTCGCACTTGTGTTAGTGTTGAAAAACCACTTTTCGCACTTGTGTTGGTGCAGGAAACCACTTTTGCATTGTATTAGTGTGGAAAAAACACTTTTTGCACTTGTGAAAGTGTTGAAAAACCACTTTTCGCACTTGTGTTAGTGTTGAAAAACCACTTTTTGCACTTGTGTTAGTGTTGAAAAACCACTTTTCGCACTTGTGTTGGTGCAGGAAACCACTTTTGCACTTGTATTAGTGTGAAAAAACTACTTTTCACACTTGTGTTAGTGTTGAAAAACCACTTTTCGCACTTGTGTTAGTGTTGAAAAACCACTTTTCGCACTTGTGTTAGTGTTGAAAAACTACTTTTCGCACTTGTGTTGGTGCAGGAAACCACTTTTGTACTTGTATTAGTGTGGAAAAACCACTTTTCGCACTTGTGTTAGTGTTGAAAAACCACTTTTCGCACTTGTGTTAGTGTTGAAAAACCACTTTTCACACTTGTGTTGGTGCAGGAAACCACTTTTGCACTTGTATTAGTGTGGAAAAAACACTTTTTGCACTTGTGATAGTGTTGAAAAACCACTTTTCACACTTGTGTTAGTGTTGAAAAACCACTTTTTGCACTTGTGTTAGTGTTGAAAAACCACTTTTCGCACTTGTGTTGGTGCAGAAAACCACTTTTGCACTTGTATTAGTGTGGAAAAAACACTTTTTGCACTTGTGATAATGTTGAAAAACCACTTTTCGCACTTGTGTTAGTGTTGAAAAACCACTTTTCGCACTTGTGTTAGTGTTGAAAAACCCCTTTTCGCACTTGTGTTGGTGCAGGAAACCACTTTTGCACTTGTATTAGTGTGGAAAAAACACTTTTTGCACTTGTGATACTGTTGAAAAACCACTTTTCGCACTTGTGTTAGTGTTGAAAAACCACTTTTCGCACTTGTGTTGGTGCAGGAAACCACTTTTGCACTTGTATTAGTGTGGAAAAAACACTTTTCGCACTTGTGTTAGTGTTGAAAAACCACTTTTCGCACTTGTGTTAGTGTTGAAAAACCACTTTTCGCACTTGTGTTGGTGCAGGAAAACACTTTTGCACTTGTATTAGTGTGGAAAAAACACTTTTTGCACTTGTGATAGTGTTGAAAAACCACTTTTCGCACTTGTGATAGTGTTGAAAAAACCACTTTTCGCACTTGTGTTGGTGCAGGAAACCACTTTTGCACTTGTATTAGTGTGGAAAAACACTTTTTGCACTTGTGATAGTGTTGAAAAACCACTTTTCGCACTTGTGTTAGTGTTGAAAAACCACTTTTCGCACTTGTGTTGGTGCAGGAAACCACTTTTGCACTTGTATTAGTGTGGAAAAAACACTTTTCGCACTTGTGTTAGTGTTGAAAAACCACTTTTCGCACTTGTGTTAGTGTTGAAAAACCACTTTTCGCACTTGTGTTGGTGCAGGAAACCACTTTTGCACTTGTATTAGTGTGGAAAAAACACTTTTTGCACTTGTGATAGTGTTGAAAAACCACTTTTCGCACTTGTGATAGTGTTGAAAAACCACTTTTCGCACTTGTGTTGGTGCAGGAAACCACTTTTGCACTTCTATTAGTGTGGAAAAACACTTTTTGCACTTGTGATAGTGTTGAAAAACCACTTTTCGCACTTGTGTTAGTGTTGAAAAACCACTTTTCGCACTTGTGTTGGTGCAGGAAACCACTTTTGCACTTGTATTAGTGTGGAAAAAACACTTTTCGCACTTGTGTTAGTGTTGAAAAACCACTTTTCGCACTTGTGTTAGTGTTGAAAAACCACTTTTCGCACTTGTGTTGGTGCAGGAAACCACTTTTGCACTTGTATTAGTGTGGAAAAAACGCTTTTTGCACTTGTGATAGTGTTGAAAAACCACTTTTCGCACTTGTGTTAGTGTTGAAAAACCACTTTTCGCACCTGTGTTGGTGCAGTAAACCACTTTTGCACTTGTATTAGTGTGGAAAAAACACTTTCTGCACTTGTGATAGTGTTGAAAAACCACTTTTCGCACTTGTGTTAGTGTTGAAAAACCACTTTTTGCACTTGTATTGGTGCAGGAAACCACTTTTGCACTTGTATTAGTGTGGAAAAAAACACTTTTTGCACTTGTGATAGTGTTGAAAAACCACTTTTCGCACTTGTGTTAGTGTTGAAAAACCACTTTTCGCACTTGTGTTGGTGCAGGAAACCACTTTTGTACTTGTATTAGTGTGGGAAAACCACTTTTTGCACTTGTGTTAGTGTTGAAAAACCACTTTTCGCACTTGTGTTATTGTTGAAAAACCACTTTTCGCACTTGTGTTGGTGCAGGAAACCACTTTTGCACTTGTATTAGTGTGGAAAAAACACTTTTCGCACTTGTGTTAGTGTTGAAAAACCACTTTTCGCACTTGTGTTAGTGTTGAAAAACCACTTTTCGCACTTGTGTTGGTGCAGGAAACCACTTTTGCACTTGTATTAGTGTGGAAAAACCACTTTTCACACTTGTGTTAGTGTTGAAAAACCACTTTTCGCACTTGTGTTGGTGCAGGAAACCACTTTTGCACTTGTATTAGTGTGGAAAAAACACTTTTTGTACTTGTGATAGTGTTGAAAAATCACTTTTCGCACTTGTGTTGGTGCAGGAAACCACTTTTGCACTTGTATTAGTGTTGAAAAATCACTTTTCGCACTTGTGTTAGTGTTGAAAAACCACTTTTCGCACTGGTGTTGGTGCAGGAAACCACTTTTGCACTTGTATTAGTGTGGAAAAAACACTTTTTGCACTTGTGATAGTGTTGAAAAACCACTTTTCGCACTTGTGTTAGTGTTGAAAAACCACTTTTTGCACTTGTGTTAGTGTTGAAAAACCACTTTTCGCACTTGTGTTGGTGCAGGAAACCACTTTTGCACTTGTATTAGTGTGAAAAAACTACTTTTCGCACTTGTGTTAGTGTTGAAAAACCACTTTTCGCACTTGTGTTAGTGTTGAAAAACCACTTTTCGCACTTGTGTTAATGTTGAAAAACCACTTTTCGCACTTGTGTTGGTGCAGGAAACCACTTTTGCACTTGTATTAGTGTGGAAAAACCACTTTTCGCACTTGTGTTAGTGTTGAAAAACCACTTTTCGCACTTGTGTTGGTGCAGGAAACCACTTTTGCACTTGTATTAGTGTGGAAAAACCACTTTTCGCACTTGTGTTAGTGTTGAAAAACCACTTTTCGCACTTGTGTTGGTGCAGGAAACCACTTTTGCACTTGTATTAGTGTGGAAAAAACACTTTTTGTACTTGTGATAGTGTTGAAAAATCACTTTTCGCACTTGTGTTGGTGCAGGAAACCACTTTTGCACTTGTATTAGTGTTGAAAAATCACTTTTCGCACTTGTGTTAGTGTTGAAAAACCACTTTTCGCACTTGTGTTGGTGCAGGAAACCACTTTTGCATTGTATTAGTGTGGAAAAAACACTTTTTGCACTTGTGATAGTGTTGAAAAACCACTTTTCGCACTTGTGTTAGTGTTGAAAAACCACTTTTTGCACTTGTGTTAGTGTTGAAAAACCACTTTTCGCACTTGTGTTGGTGCAGGAAACCACTTTTGCACTTGTATTAGTGTGAAAAAACTACTTTTCGCACTTGTGTTAGTGTTGAAAAACCACTTTTCGCACTTGTGTTAGTGTTGAAAAACCACTTTTCGCACTTGTGTTAGTGTTGAAAAACCACTTTTCGCACTTGTGTTGGTGCAGGAAACCACTTTTGCACTTGTATTAGTGTGGAAAAAACACTTTTTGCACTTGTGATACTGTTGAAAAACCACTTTTCGCACTTGTGTTAGTGTTGAAAAACCACTTTTCGCACTTGTGTTGGTGCAGGAAACCACTTTTGCACTTGTATTAGTGTGGAAAAAACACTTTTCGCACTTGTGTTAGTGTTGAAAAACCACTTTTCGCACTTGTGTTAGTGTTGAAAAACCACTTTTCGCACTTGTGTTGGTGCAGGAAAACACTTTTGCACTTGTATTAGTGTGGAAAAAACACTTTTTGCACTTGTGATAGTGTTGAAAAACCACTTTTCGCACTTGTGATAGTGTTGAAAAACCACTTTTCGCACTTGTGTTGGTGCAGGAAACCACTTTTGCACTTGTATTAGTGTGGAAAAACACTTTTTGCACTTGTGATAGTGTTGAAAAACCACTTTTCGCACTTGTGTTAGTGTTGAAAAACCACTTTTCGCACTTGTGTTGGTGCAGGAAACCACTTTTGCACTTGTATTAGTGTGGAAAAAAACACTTTTCGCACTTGTGTTAGTGTTGAAAAACCACTTTTCGCACTTGTGTTAGTGTTGAAAAACCACTTTTCGCACTTGTGTTGGTGCAGGAAACCACTTTTGCACTTGTATTAGTGTGGAAAAAACACTTTTTGCACTTGTGATAGTGTTGAAAAACCACTTTTCGCACTTGTGATAGTGTTGAAAAACCACTTTTCGCACTTGTGTTGGTGCAGGAAACCACTTTTGCACTTCTATTAGTGTGGAAAAACACTTTTTGCACTTGTGATAGTGTTGAAAAACCACTTTTCGCACTTGTGTTAGTGTTGAAAAACCACTTTTCGCACTTGTGTTGGTGCAGGAAACCACTTTTGCACTTGTATTAGTGTGGAAAAAACACTTTTCGCACTTGTGTTAGTGTTGAAAAACCACTTTTCGCACTTGTGTTAGTGTTGAAAAACCACTTTTCGCACTTGTGTTGGTGCAGGAAACCACTTTTGCACTTGTATTAGTGTGGAAAAAACGCTTTTTGCACTTGTGATAGTGTTGAAAAACCACTTTTCGCACTTGTGTTAGTGTTGAAAAACCACTTTTCGCACCTGTGTTGGTGCAGTAAACCACTTTTGCACTTGTATTAGTGTGGAAAAAACACTTTCTGCACTTGTGATAGTGTTGAAAAACCACTTTTCGCACTTGTGTTAGTGTTGAAAAACCACTTTTTGCACTTGTATTGGTGCAGGAAACCACTTTTGCACTTGTATTAGTGTGGAAAAAAACACTTTTTGCACTTGTGATAGTGTTGAAAAACCACTTTTCGCACTTGTGTTAGTGTTGAAAAACCACTTTTCGCACTTGTGTTGGTGCAGGAAACCACTTTTGTACTTGTATTAGTGTGGGAAAACCACTTTTTGCACTTGTGTTAGTGTTGAAAAACCACTTTTCGCACTTGTGTTATTGTTGAAAAACCACTTTTCGCACTTGTGTTGGTGCAGGAAACCACTTTTGCACTTGTATTAGTGTGGAAAAAACACTTTTCGCACTTGTGTTAGTGTTGAAAAACCACTTTTCGCACTTGTGTTAGTGTTGAAAAACCACTTTTCGCACTTGTGTTGGTGCAGGAAACCACTTTTGCACTTGTATTAGTGTGGAAAAACCACTTTTCACACTTGTGTTAGTGTTGAAAAACCACTTTTCGCACTTGTGTTGGTGCAGGAAACCACTTTTGCACTTGTATTAGTGTGGAAAAAACACTTTTTGTACTTGTGATAGTGTTGAAAAATCACTTTTCGCACTTGTGTTGGTGCAGGAAACCACTTTTGCACTTGTATTAGTGTTGAAAAATCACTTTTCGCACTTGTGTTAGTGTTGAAAAACCACTTTTCGCACTGGTGTTGGTGCAGGAAACCACTTTTGCACTTGTATTAGTGTGGAAAAAACACTTTTTGCACTTGTGATAGTGTTGAAAAACCACTTTTCGCACTTGTGTTAGTGTTGAAAAACCACTTTTTGCACTTGTGTTAGTGTTGAAAAACCACTTTTCGCACTTGTGTTGGTGCAGGAAACCACTTTTGCACTTGTATTAGTGTGAAAAAACTACTTTTCGCACTTGTGTTAGTGTTGAAAAACCACTTTTCGCACTTGTGTTAGTGTTGAAAAACCACTTTTCGCACTTGTGTTAATGTTGAAAAACCACTTTTCGCACTTGTGTTGGTGCAGGAAACCACTTTTGCACTTGTATTAGTGTGGAAAAACCACTTTTCGCACTTGTGTTAGTGTTGAAAAACCACTTTTCGCACTTGTGTTGGTGCAGGAAACCACTTTTGCACTTGTATTAGTGTGGAAAAACCACTTTTCGCACTTGTGTTAGTGTTGAAAAACCACTTTTCGCACTTGTGTTGGTGCAGGAAACCACTTTTGCACTTGTATTAGTGTGGAAAAAACACTTTTTGTACTTGTGATAGTGTTGAAAAATCACTTTTCGCACTTGTGTTGGTGCAGGAAACCACTTTTGCACTTGTATTAGTGTTGAAAAATCACTTTTCGCACTTGTGTTAGTGTTGAAAAACCACTTTTCGCACTTGTGTTGGTGCAGGAAACCACTTTTGCATTGTATTAGTGTGGAAAAAACACTTTTTGCACTTGTGATAGTGTTGAAAAACCACTTTTCGCACTTGTGTTAGTGTTGAAAAACCACTTTTTGCACTTGTGTTAGTGTTGAAAAACCACTTTTCGCACTTGTGTTGGTGCAGGAAACCACTTTTGCACTTGTATTAGTGTGAAAAAACTACTTTTCGCACTTGTGTTAGTGTTGAAAAACCACTTTTCGCACTTGTGTTAGTGTTGAAAAACCACTTTTCGCACTTGTGTTAGTGTTGAAAAACCACTTTTCGCACTTGTGTTGGTGCAGGAAACCACTTTTGCACTTGTATTAGTGTGGAAAAACCACTTTTCGCACTTGTGTTAGTGTTGAAAAACCACTTTTCGCACTTGTGTTAGTGTTGAAAAACCACTTTTCGCACTTGTGTTGGTGCAGGAAACCACTTTTGCACTTGTATTAGTGTGGAAAAAACACTTTTTGCACTTGTGATAGTGTTGAAAAACCACTTTTCGCACTTGTGTTAGTGTTGAAAAACCACTTTTTGCACTTGTGTTAGTGTTGAAAAACCACTTTTCGCACTTGTGTTGGTGCAGAAAATCACTTTTGCACTTGTATTAGTGTGGAAAAAACACTTTTTGCACTTGTGATAATGTTGAAAAACCACTTTTCGCACTTGTGTTAGTGTTGAAAAACCACTTTTCGCACTTGTGTTAGTGTTGAAAAACCCCTTTTCGCACTTGTGTTGGTGCAGGAAACCACTTTTGCACTTGTATTAGTGTGGAAAAAACACTTTTCGCACTTGTGTTAGTGTTGAAAAACCACTTTTCGCACTTGTGTTAGTGTTGAAAAACCACTTTTCGCACGTGTGTTGGTGCAGGAAACCACTTTTGCACTTGTATTAGTGTGGAAAAAACACTTTTTGCACTTGTGATAGTGTTGAAAAACCACTTTTCGCACTTGTGATAGTGTTGAAAAACCACTTTTCGCACTTGTGTTGGTGCAGGAAACCACTTTTGCACTTGTATTAGTGTGGAAAAACACTTTTTGCACTTGTGATAGTGTTGAAAAACCACTTTTCGCACTTGTGTTAGTGTTGAAAAACCACTTTTCGCACTTGTGTTGGTGCAGGAAACCACTTTTGCACTTGTATTAGTGTGGAAAAAACACTTTTCGCACTTGTGTTAGTGTTGAAAAACCACTTTTCGCACTTGTGTTAGTGTTGAAAAACCACTTTTCGCACTTGTGTTGGTGCAGGAAACCACTTTTGCACTTGTATTAGTGTGGAAAAAACACTTTTTGCACTTGTGATAGTGTTGAAAAACCACATTTCGCACTTGTGATAGTGTTGAAAAACCACTTTTCGCACTTGTGTTGGTGCAGGAAACCACTTTTGCACTTGTATTAGTGTGGAAAAACACTTTTTGCACTTGTGATAGTGTTGAAAAACCACTTTTCGCACTTGTGTTAGTGTTGAAAAACCACTTTTCGCACTTGTGTTGGTGCAGGAAACCACTTTTGCACTTGTATTAGTGTGGAAAAAACACTTTTCACACTTGTGTTAGTGTTGAAAAACCACTTTTCGCACTTGTGTTAGTGTTGAAAAACCACTTTTCGCACTTGTGTTGGTGCAGGAAACCACTTTTGCACTTGTATTAGTGTGGAAAAAACACTTTTCGCACTTGTGATAGTGTTGAAAAACCACTTTTCGCACTTGTGTTAGTGTTGAAAAACCACTTTTCGCACCTGTGTTGGTGCAGTAAACCACTTTTGCACTTGTATTAGTGTGGTAAAAACACTTTTTGCACTTGTGATAGTGTTGAAAAACCACTTTTCGCACTTGTGTTAGTGTTGAAAAACCACTTTTCGCACTTGTGTTAGTGTTGAAAAACCACTTTTCGCACTTGTGTTGGTGCAGGAAACCACTTTTGCACTTGTATTAGTGTGGAAATAACACTTTTTGCACTTGTGATAGTGTTGAAAAACCACTTTTCGCACTTGTGTTAGTGTTGAAAAACCACTTTTCGCACTTGTGTTGGTGCAGGAAACCACTTTTGCACTTGTATTAGTGTGGTAAAAACACTTTTTGCACTTGTGATAGTGTTGAAAAACCACTTTTCGCACTTGTGTTAGTGTTGAAAAACCACTTTTTGCACTTGTGTTGTTGCAGGAAACCACTTTTGCACTTGTATTAGTGTGGAAAAACCACTTTTCGCACATGTGTTAGTGTTGAAAAACCACTTTTCGCACTTGTGTTAGTGTTGAAAAACCACTTTTCGCACTTGTGTTGGTGCAGGCAACCACTTTTGCACTTGTATTAGTGTGGAAAAAACACTTTTTGCACTTGTGATAGTGTTGAAAACCACTTTTCGCACTTGTGTTAGTGTTGAAAAACCACTTTTCGCACTTGTGTTAGTGTTGAAAAACCACTTTTCGCACTTGTGTTGGTGCAGGGAACCACTTTTGCACTTGTATTAGTGTGGAAAAAACACTTTTTGCACTTGTGATAGTGTTGAAAAACCACTTTTCGCACTTGTGTTAGTGTTGAAAAACCACTTTTCGCACTTGTGTTAGTGTTGAAAAACCACTTTTCGCACTTGTGTTGGTGCAGGAAACCACTTTTGCACTTGTATTAGTGTGGAAAAACCACTTTTTGCACTTGTGATAGTGTTGAAAAACCACTTTTCGCACTTGTGTTAGTGTTGAAAAACCACTTTTCGCACATGTGTTAGTGTTGAAAAACCACTTTTCGCACTGGTGTTGGTGCAGGAAACCACTTTTGCACTTGTATTAGTGTGGAAAAACACTTTTTGCACTTGTGATAGTGTTGAAAAACCACTTTTCGCACTTGTGTTAGTGTTGAAAAACCACTTTTCGCACTTGTGTTGGTGCAGAAAACCACTTTTGCACTTGTATTAGTGTGGTAAAAACACTTTTTGCACTTGTGATAGTGTTGAAAAACCACTTTTCGCACTTGTGTTAGTGTTGAAAAACCACTTTTCGCACTTGTGTTAGTGTTGAAAAACCACTTTTCGCACTTGTGTTGGTGCAGGAAACCACTTTTGCACTTGTATTAGTGTGGAAATAACACTTTTTGCACTTGTGTTAGTGTTGAAAAACCACTTTTCGCACTTGTGTTAGTGTTGAAAAACCACTTTTCGCACTTGTGTTGGTGCAGGAAACCACTTTTGCACTTGTATTAGTGTGGTAAAAACACTTTTTGCACTTGTGATAGTGTTGAAAAACCACTTTTCGCAATTGTGTTAGTGTTGAAAAACCACTTTTTGCACTTGTGTTGTTGCAGGAAACCACTTTTGCACTTGTATTAGTGTGGAAAAACCACTTTTCGCACTTGTGTTAGTGTTGAAAAACCACTTTTCACACTTGTGTTAGTGTTGAAAAACCACTTTTCGCACTTGTGTTGGTGCAGGCAACCACTTTTGCACTTGTATTAGTGTGGAAAAAACACTTTTTGCACTTGTGATAGTGTTGAAAACCACTTTTCGCACTTGTGTTAGTGTTGAAAAACCACTTTTCGCACTTGTGTTAGTGTTGAAAAACCACTTTTCGCACTTGTGTTGGTGCAGGGAACCACTTTTGCACTTGTATTAGTGTGGAAAAAACACTTTTTGCACTTGTGATAGTGTTGAAAAACCACTTTTCGCACTTGTGTTAGTGTTGAAAAACCACTTTTCGCACTTGTGTTAGTGTTGAAAAACCACTTTTCGCACTTGTGTTGGTGCAGGAAACCACTTTTGCACTTGTATTAGTGTGGAAAAAACACTTTTTGCACTTGTGATAGTGTTGAAAAACCACTTTTCGCACTTGTGTTAGTGTTGAAAAACCACTTTTCGCACTTGTGTTAGTGTTGAAAAACCACTTTTCGCACTTGTGTTGGTGCAGGAAACCACTTTTGCACTTGTATTAGTGTGGAAAAAACACTTTTTGCACTTGTGATAGTGTTGAAAAACCACTTTTCGCACTTGTGTTAGTGTTGAAAAACCACTTTTTGCACTTGTGTTGGTGCAGGAAACCACTTTTGCACTTGTATTAGTGTGGAAAAAACACTTTTTGCACTTGTGATAGTGTTGAAAAACCACTTTTCGCACTTGTGTTAGTGTTGAAAAACCACTTTTCGCACTTGTGTTGGTGCAGGAAACCACTTTTTTTACTTGTATTAGTGTGGTAAAAACACTTTTTGCACTTGTGATAGTGTTGAAAAACCACTTTTCGCACTTGTGTTAGTGTTGAAAAACCACTTTTCGCACTTGTGTTGGTGCAGGAAACCACTTTTGCACTTGTATTAGTGTGGAAAAAACACTTTTTGTACTTGTGATAGTGTTGAAAAATCACTTTTCGCACTTGTGTTGGTGCAGGAAACCACTTTTCCACTTGTATTAGTGTTGAAAAATCACTTTTCGCACTTGTGTTAGTGTTGAAAAACCACTTTTCGCACTTGTGTTGGTGCAGGAAACCACTTTTGCACTTGTATTAGTGTGGAAAAAACACTTTTTGCACTTGTGATAGTGTTGAAAAACCACTTTTCGCACTTGTGTTAGTGTTGAAAAACCACTTTTCGCACTTGTGTTGGTGCAGGAAACCACTTTTGCACTTGTATTAGTGTGGAAAAACTACTTTTCGCACTTGTGTTAGTGTTGAAAAACCACTTTTCGCACTTGTGTTAGTGTTGAAAAACCACTTTTCGCACTTGTGTTAGTGTTGAAAAACCACTTTTGCATTGTATTAGTGTGGAAAAAACACTTTTTGCACTTGTGAAAGTGTTGAAAAACCACTTTTCGCACTTGTGTTAGTGTTGAAAAACCACTTTTTGCACTTGTGTTAGTGTTGAAAAACCACTTTTCGCACTTGTGTTGGTGCAGGAAACCACTTTTGCACTTGTATTAGTGTGAAAAAACTACTTTTCGCACTTGTGTTAGTGTTGAAAAACCACTTTTCGCACTTGTGTTAGTGTTGAAAAACCACTTTTCGCACTTGTGTTAGTGTTGAAAAACCACTTTTCGCACTTGTGTTGGTGCAGGAAACCACTTTTGCACTTGTATTAGTGTGGAAAAACCACTTTTCGCACTTGTGTTAGTGTTGAAAAACCACTTTTCGCACTTGTGTTGGTGCAGGAAACCACTTTTGCACTTGTATTAGTGTGGAAAAAAACACTTTTTGCACTTGTGATAGTGTTGAAAAACCACTTTTCGCACTTGTGTTAGTGTTGAAAAACCACTTTTCGCACTTGTGTTAGTGTTGAAAAACCACTTTTCGCACTTGTGTTGGTGCAGGAAACCACTTTTGCACTTGTATTAGTGTGGAAAAAACACTTTTTGCACTTGTGATAGTGTTGAAAAACCACTTTTCGCACTTGTGTTGGTGCAGGAAACCACTTTTCCACTTGTATTAGTGTTGAAAAATCACTTTTCGCACTTGTGTTAGTGTTGAAAAACCACTTTTCGCACTTGTGTTGGTGCAGGAAACCACTTTTGCACTTGTATTAGTGTGGAAAAAACACTTTTTGCACTTGTGATAGTGTTGAAAAACCACTTTTCGCACTTGTGTTAGTGTTGAAAAACCACTTTTCGCACTTGTGTTAGTGTTGAAAAACCACTTTTCGCACTTGTGTTGGTGCAGGAAACCACTTTTGCACTTGTATTAGTGTGGAAAAACTACTTTTCGCACTTGTGTTAGTGTTGAAAAACCACTTTTCGCACTTGTGTTAGTGTTGAAAAACCACTTTTCGCACTTGTGTTAGTGTTGAAAAACCACTTTTCGCACTTGTGTTGGTGCAGGAAACCACTTTTGCACTTGTATTAGTGTGGAAAAACCACTTTTCGCACTTGTGTTAGTGTTGAAAAACCACTTTTCGCACTTGTGTTGGTGCAGGAAACCACTTTTGCATTGTATTAGTGTGGAAAAAACACTTTTTGCACTTGTGAAAGTGTTGAAAAACCACTTTTCGCACTTGTGTTAGTGTTGAAAAACCACTTTTTGCACTTGTGTTAGTGTTGAAAAACCACTTTTCGCACTTGTGTTGGTGCAGGAAACCACTTTTGCACTTGTATTAGTGTGAAAAAACTACTTTTCACACTTGTGTTAGTGTTGAAAAACCACTTTTCGCACTTGTGTTAGTGTTGAAAAACCACTTTTCGCACTTGTGTTAGTGTTGAAAAACTACTTTTCGCACTTGTGTTGGTGCAGGAAACCACTTTTGCACTTGTATTAGTGTGGAAAAACCACTTTTCGCACTTGTGTTAGTGTTGAAAAACCACTTTTCGCACTTGTGTTAGTGTTGAAAAACCACTTTTCGCACTTGTGTTGGTGCAGGAAACCACTTTTGCACTTGTATTAGTGTGGAAAAAACACTTTTTGCACTTGTGATAGTGTTGAAAAACCACTTTTCGCACTTGTGTTAGTGTTGAAAAACCACTTTTTGCACTTGTGTTAGTGTTGAAAAACCACTTTTCGCACTTGTGTTGGTGCAGAAAACCACTTTTGCACTTGTATTAGTGTGGAAAAAACACTTTTTGCACTTGTGATAATGTTGAAAAACCACTTTTCGCACTTGTGTTAGTGTTGAAAAACCACTTTTCGCACTTGTGTTAGTGTTGAAAAACCCCTTTTCGCACTTGTGTTGGTGCAGGAAACCACTTTTGCACTTGTATTAGTGTGGAAAAAACACTTTTTGCACTTGTGATACTGTTGAAAAACCACTTTTCGCACTTGTGTTAGTGTTGAAAAACCACTTTTCGCACTTGTGTTGGTGCAGGAAACCACTTTTGCACTTGTATTAGTGTGGAAAAAACACTTTTCGCACTTGTGTTAGTGTTGAAAAACCACTTTTCGCACTTGTGTTAGTGTTGAAAAACCACTTTTCGCACTTGTGTTGGTGCAGGAAAACACTTTTGCACTTGTATTAGTGTGGAAAAAACACTTTTTGCACTTGTGATAGTGTTGAAAAACCACTTTTCGCACTTGTGATAGTGTTGAAAAACCACTTTTCGCACTTGTGTTGGTGCAGGAAACCACTTTTGCACTTGTATTAGTGTGGAAAAACACTTTTTGCACTTGTGATAGTGTTGAAAAACCACTTTTCGCACTTGTGTTAGTGTTGAAAAACCACTTTTCGCACTTGTGTTGGTGCAGGAAACCACTTTTGCACTTGTATTAGTGTGGAAAAAACACTTTTCGCACTTGTGTTAGTGTTGAAAAACCACTTTTCGCACTTGTGTTAGTGTTGAAAAACCACTTTTCGCACTTGTGTTGGTGCAGGAAACCACTTTTGCACTTGTATTAGTGTGGAAAAAACACTTTTTGCACTTGTGATAGTGTTGAAAAACCACTTTTCGCACTTGTGATAGTGTTGAAAAACCACTTTTCGCACTTGTGTTGGTGCAGGAAACCACTTTTGCACTTCTATTAGTGTGGAAAAACACTTTTTGCACTTGTGATAGTGTTGAAAAACCACTTTTCGCACTTGTGTTAGTGTTGAAAAACCACTTTTCGCACTTGTGTTGGTGCAGGAAACCACTTTTGCACTTGTATTAGTGTGGAAAAAACACTTTTCGCACTTGTGTTAGTGTTGAAAAACCACTTTTCGCACTTGTGTTAGTGTTGAAAAACCACTTTTCGCACTTGTGTTGGTGCAGGAAACCACTTTTGCACTTGTATTAGTGTGGAAAAAACGCTTTTTGCACTTGTGATAGTGTTGAAAAACCACTTTTCGCACTTGTGTTAGTGTTGAAAAACCACTTTTCGCACCTGTGTTGGTGCAGTAAACCACTTTTGCACTTGTATTAGTGTGGAAAAAACACTTTCTGCACTTGTGATAGTGTTGAAAAACCACTTTTCGCACTTGTGTTAGTGTTGAAAAACCACTTTTTGCACTTGTATTGTTGCAGGAAACCACTTTTGCACTTGTATTAGTGTGGAAAAAAACACTTTTTGCACTTGTGATAGTGTTGAAAAACCACTTTTCGCACTTGTGTTAGTGTTGAAAAACCACTTTTCGCACTTGTGTTGGTGCAGGAAACCACTTTTGTACTTGTATTAGTGTGGGAAAACCACTTTTTGCACTTGTGTTAGTGTTGAAAAACCACTTTTCGCACTTGTGTTATTGTTGAAAAACCACTTTTCGCACTTGTGTTGGTGCAGGAAACCACTTTTGCACTTGTATTAGTGTGGAAAAAACACTTTTCGCACTTGTGTTAGTGTTGAAAAACCACTTTTCGCACTTGTGTTAGTGTTGAAAAACCACTTTTCGCACTTGTGTTGGTGCAGGAAACCACTTTTGCACTTGTATTAGTGTGGAAAAACCACTTTTCACACTTGTGTTAGTGTTGAAAAACCACTTTTCGCACTTGTGTTGGTGCAGGAAACCACTTTTGCACTTGTATTAGTGTGGAAAAAACACTTTTTGTACTTGTGATAGTGTTGAAAAATCACTTTTCGCACTTGTGTTGGTGCAGGAAACCACTTTTGCACTTGTATTAGTGTTGAAAAATCACTTTTCGCACTTGTGTTAGTGTTGAAAAACCACTTTTCGCACTGGTGTTGGTGCAGGAAACCACTTTTGCACTTGTATTAGTGTGGAAAAAACACTTTTTGCACTTGTGATAGTGTTGAAAAACCACTTTTCGCACTTGTGTTAGTGTTGAAAAACCACTTTTTGCACTTGTGTTAGTGTTGAAAAACCACTTTTCGCACTTGTGTTGGTGCAGGAAACCACTTTTGCACTTGTATTAGTGTGAAAAAACTACTTTTCGCACTTGTGTTAGTGTTGAAAAACCACTTTTCGCACTTGTGTTAGTGTTGAAAAACCACTTTTCGCACTTGTGTTAATGTTGAAAAACCACTTTTCGCACTTGTGTTGGTGCAGGAAACCACTTTTGCACTTGTATTAGTGTGGAAAAACCACTTTTTGCACTTGTGTTAGTGTTGAAAAACCACTTTTCGCACTTGTGTTGGTGCAGGAAACCACTTTTGCACTTGTATTAGTGTGGAAAAACCACTTTTCGCACTTGTGTTAGTGTTGAAAAACCACTTTTCGCACTTGTGTTGGTGCAGGAAACCACTTTTGCACTTGTATTAGTGTGGAAAAAACACTTTTTGTACTTGTGATAGTGTTGAAAAATCACTTTTCGCACTTGTGTTGGTGCAGGAAACCACTTTTGCACTTGTATTAGTGTTGAAAAATCACTTTTCGCACTTGTGTTAGTGTTGAAAAACCACTTTTCGCACTTGTGTTGGTGCAGGAAACCACTTTTGCATTGTATTAGTGTGGAAAAAACACTTTTTGCACTTGTGATAGTGTTGAAAAACCACTTTTCGCACTTGTGTTAGTGTTGAAAAACCACTTTTTGCACTTGTGTTAGTGTTGAAAAACCACTTTTCGCACTTGTGTTGGTGCAGGAAACCACTTTTGCACTTGTATTAGTGTGAAAAAACTACTTTTCGCACTTGTGTTAGTGTTGAAAAACCACTTTTCGCACTTGTGTTAGTGTTGAAAAACCACTTTTCGCACTTGTGTTAGTGTTGAAAAACCACTTTTCGCACTTGTGTTGGTGCAGGAAACCACTTTTGCACTTGTATTAGTGTGGAAAAACCACTTTTCGCACTTGTGTTAGTGTTGAAAAACCACTTTTCGCACTTGTGTTAGTGTTGAAAAACCACTTTTCGCACTTGTGTTGGTGCAGGAAACCACTTTTGCACTTGTATTAATGTGGAAAAAACACTTTTTGCACTTGTGATAGTGTTGAAAAACCACTTTTCGCACTTGTGTTAGTGTTGAAAAACCACTTTTTGCACTTGTGTTAGTGTTGAAAAACCACTTTTCGCACTTGTGTTGGTGCAGAAAATCACTTTTGCACTTGTATTAGTGTGGAAAAAACACTTTTTGCACTTGTGATAATGTTGAAAAACCACTTTTCGCACTTGTGTTAGTGTTGAAAAACCACTTTTCGCACTTGTGTTAGTGTTGAAAAACCCCTTTTCGCACTTGTGTTGGTGCAGGAAACCACTTTTGCACTTGTATTAGTGTGGAAAAAACACTTTTCGCACTTGTGTTAGTGTTGAAAAACCACTTTTCGCACTTGTGTTGGTGCAGGAAACCACTTTTGCACTTGTATTAGTGTGGAAAAACACTTTTTGCACTTGTGATAGTGTTGAAAAACCACTTTTCGCACTTGTGTTAGTGTTGAAAAACCACTTTTCGCACTTGTGTTGGTGCAGGAAACCACTTTTGCACTTGTATTAGTGTGGAAAAAACACTTTTCGCACTTGTGTTAGTGTTGAAAAACCAATTTTCGCACTTGTGTTAGTGTTGAAAAACCACTTTTCGCACTTGTGTTGGTGCAGGAAACCACTTTTGCACTTGTATTAGTGTGGAAAAAACACTTTTTGCACTTGTGATAGTGTTGAAAAACCACTTTTCGCACTTGTGATAGTGTTGAAAAACCACTTTTCGCACTTGTGTTGGTGCAGGAAACCACTTTTGCACTTCTATTAGTGTGGAAAAACACTTTTTGCACTTGTGATAGTGTTGAAAAACCACTTTTCGCACTTGTGTTAGTGTTGAAAAACCACTTTTCGCACTTGTGTTGGTGCAGGAAACCACTTTTGCACTTGTATTAGTGTGGAAAAAACACTTTTCGCACTTGTGTTAGTGTTGAAAAACCACTTTTCGCACTTGTGTTAGTGTTGAAAAACCACTTTTCGCACTTGTGTTGGTGCAGGAAACCACTTTTGCACTTGTATTAGTGTGGAAAAAACGCTTTTTGCACTTGTGATAGTGTTGAAAAACCACTTTTCGCACTTGTGTTAGTGTTGAAAAACCACTTTTCGCACCTGTGTTGGTGCAGTAAACCACTTTTGCACTTGTATTAGTGTGGAAAAAACACTTTCTGCACTTGTGATAGTGTTGAAAAACCACTTTTCGCACTTGTGTTAGTGTTGAAAAACCACTTTTTGCACTTGTATTGGTGCAGGAAACCACTTTTGCACTTGTATTAGTGTGGAAAAAAACACTTTTTGCACTTGTGATAGTGTTGAAAAACCACTTTTCGCACTTGTGTTAGTGTTGAAAAACCACTTTTCGCACTTGTGTTGGTGCAGGAAACCACTTTTGTACTTGTATTAGTGTGGGAAAACCACTTTTTGCACTTGTGTTAGTGTTGAAAAACCACTTTTCGCACTTGTGTTATTGTTGAAAAACCACTTTTCGCACTTGTGTTGGTGCAGGAAACCACTTTTGCACTTGTATTAGTGTGGAAAAAACACTTTTCGCACTTGTGTTAGTGTTGAAAAACCACTTTTCGCACTTGTGTTAGTGTTGAAAAACCACTTTTCGCACTTGTGTTGGTGCAGGAAACCACTTTTGCACTTGTATTAGTGTGGAAAAACCACTTTTCACACTTGTGTTAGTGTTGAAAAACCACTTTTCGCACTTGTGTTGGTGCAGGAAACCACTTTTGCACTTGTATTAGTGTGGAAAAAACACTTTTTGTACTTGTGATAGTGTTGAAAAATCACTTTTCGCACTTGTGTTGGTGCAGGAAACCACTTTTGCACTTGTATTAGTGTTGAAAAATCACTTTTCGCACTTGTGTTAGTGTTGAAAAACCACTTTTCGCACTGGTGTTGGTGCAGGAAACCACTTTTGCACTTGTATTAGTGTGGAAAAAACACTTTTTGCACTTGTGATAGTGTTGAAAAACCACTTTTCGCACTTGTGTTAGTGTTGAAAAACCACTTTTTGCACTTGTGTTAGTGTTGAAAAACCACTTTTCGCACTTGTGTTGGTGCAGGAAACCACTTTTGCACTTGTATTAGTGTGAAAAAACTACTTTTCGCACTTGTGTTAGTGTTGAAAAACCACTTTTCGCACTTGTGTTAGTGTTGAAAAACCACTTTTCGCACTTGTGTTAATGTTGAAAAACCACTTTTCGCACTTGTGTTGGTGCAGGAAACCACTTTTGCACTTGTATTAGTGTGGAAAAACCACTTTTCGCACTTGTGTTAGTGTTGAAAAACCACTTTTCGCACTTGTGTTGGTGCAGGAAACCACTTTTGCACTTGTATTAGTGTGGAAAAACCACTTTTCGCACTTGTGTTAGTGTTGAAAAACCACTTTTCGCACTTGTGTTGGTGCAGGAAACCACTTTTGCACTTGTATTAGTGTGGAAAAAACACTTTTTGTACTTGTGATAGTGTTGAAAAATCACTTTTCGCACTTGTGTTGGTGCAGGAAACCACTTTTGCACTTGTATTAGTGTTGAAAAATCACTTTTCGCACTTGTGTTAGTGTTGAAAAACCACTTTTCGCACTTGTGTTGGTGCAGGAAACCACTTTTGCATTGTATTAGTGTGGAAAAAACACTTTTTGCACTTGTGATAGTGTTGAAAAACCACTTTTCGCACTTGTGTTAGTGTTGAAAAACCACTTTTTGCACTTGTGTTAGTGTTGAAAAACCACTTTTCGCACTTGTGTTGGTGCAGGAAACCACTTTTGCACTTGTATTAGTGTGAAAAAACTACTTTTCGCACTTGTGTTAGTGTTGAAAAACCACTTTTCGCACTTGTGTTAGTGTTGAAAAACCACTTTTCGCACTTGTGTTAGTGTTGAAAAACCACTTTTCGCACTTGTGTTGGTGCAGGAAACCACTTTTGCACTTGTATTAGTGTGGAAAAACCACTTTTCGCACTTGTGTTAGTGTTGAAAAACCACTTTTCGCACTTGTGTTAGTGTTGAAAAACCACTTTTCGCACTTGTGTTGGTGCAGGAAACCACTTTTGCACTTGTATTAGTGTGGAAAAAACACTTTTTGCACTTGTGATAGTGTTGAAAAACCACTTTTCGCACTTGTGTTAGTGTTGAAAAACCACTTTTCGCACTTGTGTTGGTGCAGGAAACCACTTTTGCACTTGTATTAGTGTGGAAAAAACACTTTTTGCACTTGTGATAGTGTTGAAAAACCACTTTTCGCACTTGTATTAGTGTGGAAAAAACACTTTTTGCACTTGTGATAATGTTGAAAAACCACTTTTCGCACTTGTGTTAGTGTTGAAAAACCACTTTTCGCACTTGTGTTAGTGTTGAAAAACCCCTTTTCGCACTTGTGTTGGTGCAGGAAACCACTTTTGCACTTGTATTAGTGTGGAAAAAACACTTTTCGCACTTGTGTTAGTGTTGAAAAACCACTTTTCGCACTTGTGTTAGTGTTGAAAAACCACTTTTCGCACGTGTGTTGGTGCAGGAAACCACTTTTGCACTTGTATTAGTGTGGAAAAAACACTTTTTGCACTTGTGATAGTGTTGAAAAACCACTTTTCGCACTTGTGATAGTGTTGAAAAACCACTTTTCGCACTTGTGTTGGTGCAGGAAACCACTTTTGCACTTGTATTAGTGTGGAAAAACACTTTTTGCACTTGTGATAGTGTTGAAAAACCACTTTTCGCACTTGTGTTAGTGTTGAAAAACCACTTTTCGCACTTGTGTTGGTGCAGGAAACCACTTTTGCACTTGTATTAGTGTGGAAAAAACACTTTTCGCACTTGTGTTAGTGTTGAAAAACCACTTTTCGCACTTGTGTTAGTGTTGAAAAACCACTTTTCGCACTTGTGTTGGTGCAGGAAACCACTTTTGCACTTGTATTAGTGTGGAAAAAACACTTTTTGCACTTGTGATAGTGTTGAAAAACCACATTTCGCACTTGTGATAGTGTTGAAAAACCACTTTTCGCACTTGTGTTGGTGCAGGAAACCACTTTTGCACTTGTATTAGTGTGGAAAAACACTTTTTGCACTTGTGATAGTGTTGAAAAACCACTTTTCGCACTTGTGTTAGTGTTGAAAAACCACTTTTCGCACTTGTGTTGGTGCAGGAAACCACTTTTGCACTTGTATTAGTGTGGAAAAAACACTTTTCACACTTGTGTTAGTGTTGAAAAACCACTTTTCGCACTTGTGTTAGTGTTGAAAAACCACTTTTCGCACTTGTGTTGGTGCAGGAAACCACTTTTGCACTTGTATTAGTGTGGAAAAAACACTTTTCGCACTTGTGATAGTGTTGAAAAACCACTTTTCGCACTTGTGTTAGTGTTGAAAAACCACTTTTCGCACCTGTGTTGGTGCAGTAAACCACTTTTGCACTTGTATTAGTGTGGAAAAAACACTTTCTGCACTTGTGATAGTGTTGAAAAACCACTTTTCGCACTTGTGTTAGTGTTGAAAAATCACTTTTCGCACTTGTGTTAGTGTTGAAAAACCACTTTTCGCACTGGTGTTGGTGCAGGAAACCACTTTTGCACTTGTATTAGTGTGGAAAAAACACTTTTTGCACTTGTGATAGTGTTGAAAAACCACTTTTCGCACTTGTGTTAGTGTTGAAAAACCACTTTTTGCACTTGTGTTAGTGTTGAAAAACCACTTTTTGCACTTGTGTTGGTGCAGGAAACCACTTTTGCACTTGTATTAGTGTGAAAAAACTACTTTTCGCACTTGTGTTAGTGTTGAAAAACCACTTTTCGCACTTGTGTTAGTGTTGAAAAACCACTTTTCGCACTTGTGTTAGTGTTGAAAAACCACTTTTCGCACTTGTTTTGGTGCAGGAAACCACTTTTGCACTTGTATTAGTGTGGAAAAACCACTTTTCGCACTTGTGTTAGTGTTGAAAAACCACTTTTTGCACTTGTGTTGGTGCAGGAAACCACTTTTGCACTTGTATTAGTGTGGAAAAACCACTTTTCGCACTTGTGTTAGTGTTGAAAAACCACTTTTCGCACTTGTGTTGGTGCAGGAAACCACTTTTGCACTTGTATTAGTGTGGAAAAAACACTTTTTGTACTTGTGATAGTGTTGAAAAATCACTTTTCGCACTTGTGTTGGTGCAGGAAACCACGTTTGCACTTGTATTAGTGTTGAAAAATCACTTTTCGCACTTGTGTTAGTGTTGAAAAACCACTTTTCGCACTTGTGTTGGTGCAGGAAACCACTTTTGCATTGTATTAGTGTGGAAAAAACACTTTTTGCACTTGTGATAGTGTTGAAAAACCACTTTTCGCACTTGTGTTAGTGTTGAAAAACCACTTTTTGCACTTGTGTTAGTGTTGAAAAACCACTTTTCGCACTTGTGTTGGTGCAGGAAACCACTTTTGCACTTGTATTAGTGTGAAAAAACTACTTTTCGCACTTGTGTTAGTGTTGAAAAACCACTTTTCGCACTTGTGTTAGTGTTGAAAAACCACTTTTCGCACTTGTGTTAGTGTTGAAAAACCACTTTTCGCACTTGTGTTGGTGCAGGAAACCACTTTTGCACTTGTATTAGTGTGGAAAAACCACTTTTCGCACTTGTGTTAGTGTTGAAAAACCACTTTTTGCACTTGTGTTAGTGTTGAAAAACCACTTTTCGCACTTGTGTTGGTGCAGGAAACCACTTTTGCACTTGTATTAGTGTGGAAAAAACACTTTTTGCACTTGTGATAGTGTTGAAAAACCACTTTTCGCACTTGTGTTAGTGTTGAAAAACCACTTGCACTTGTGATAATGTTGAAAAACCACTTTTCGCACTTGTGTTAGTGTTGAAAAACCACTTTTCGCACTTGTGTTAGTGTTGAAAAACCCCTTTTCGCACTTGTGTTGGTGCAGGAAACCACTTTTGCACTTGTATTAGTGTGGAAAAAACACTTTTCGCACTTGTGTTAGTGTTGAAAAACCACTTTTCGCACTTGTGTTAGTGTTGAAAAACCACTTTTCGCACTTGTGTTGGTGCAGGAAACCACTTTTGCACTTGTATTAGTGTGGAAAAAACACTTTTTGCACTTGTGATAGTGTTGAAAAACCACTTTTCGCACTTGTGATAGTGTTGAAAAACCACTTTTCGCACTTGTGTTGGAGCAGGAAACCACTTTTGCACTTGTATTAGTGTGGAAAAACACTTTTTGCACTTGTGATAGTGTTGAAAAACCACTTTTCGCACTTGTGTTAGTGTTGAAAAACCACTTTTCGCACTTGTGTTGGTGCAGGAAACCACTTTTGCACTTGTATTAGTGTGGAAAAAACACTTTTCGCACTTGTGTTAGTGTTGAAAAACCACTTTTCGCACTTGTGTTAGTGTTGAAAAACCACTTTTCGCACTTGTGTTGGTGCAGGAAACCACTTTTGCACTTGTATTAGTGTGGAAAAAACACTTTTTGCACTTGTGATAGTGTTGAAAAACCACTTTTCGCACTTGTGATAGGGTTGAAAAACCACTTTTCGCACTTGTGTTGGTGCAGGAAACCACTTTTGCACTTGTATTAGTGTGGAAAAACACTTTTTGCACTTGTGATAGTGTTGAAAAACCACTTTTCGCACTTGTGTTAGTGTTGAAAAACCACTTTTCGCACTTGTGTTGGTGCAGGAAACCACTTTTGCACTTGTATTAGTGTGGAAAAAACACTTTTCGCACTTGTGTTAGTGTTGAAAAACCACTTTTCGCACTTGTGTTAGTGTTGAAAAACCACTTTTCGCACTTGTGTTGGTGCAGGAAACCACTTTTGCACTTGTATTAGTGTGGAAAAAACACTTTTCGCACTTGTGATAGTGTTGAAAAACCACTTTTCGCACTTGTGTTAGTGTTGAAAAACCACTTTTCGCACCTGTGTTGGTGCAGTAAACCACTTTTGCACTTGTATTAGTGTGGAAAAAACACTTTCTGCACTTGTGATAGTGTTGAAAAACTACTTTTCGCACTTGTGTTAGTGTTGAAAAACCACTTTTCGCACTTGTGTTGGTGCAGGAAACCACTTTTGCACTTGTATTAGTGTGGAAAAAACACTTTTCGCACTTGTGTTAGTGTTGAAAAACCACTTTTCGCACTTGTGTTAGTGTTGAAAAACCACTTTTCGCACTTGTGTTGGTGCAGGAAAACACTTTTGCACTTGTATTAGTGTGGAAAAAACACTTTTTGCACTTGTGATAGTGTTGAAAAACCACTTTTCGCACTTGTGATAGTGTTGAAAAACCACTTTTCGCACTTGTGTTGGTGCAGGAAACCACTTTTGCACTTGTATTAGTGTGGAAAAACACTTTTTGCACTTGTGATAGTGTTGAAAAACCACTTTTCGCACTTGTGTTAGTGTTGAAAAACCACTTTTCGCACTTGTGTTGGTGCAGGAAACCACTTTTGCACTTGTATTAGTGTGGAAAAAACACTTTTCGCACTTGTGTTAGTGTTGAAAAACCACTTTTCGCACTTGTGTTAGTGTTGAAAAACCACTTTTCGCACTTGTGTTGGTGCAGGAAACCACTTTTGCACTTGTATTAGTGTGGAAAAAACACTTTTTGCACTTGTGATAGTGTTGAAAAACCACTTTTCGCACTTGTGATAGTGTTGAAAAACCACTTTTCGCACTTGTGTTGGTGCAGGAAACCACTTTTGCACTTCTATTAGTGTGGAAAAACACTTTTTGCACTTGTGATAGTGTTGAAAAACCACTTTTCGCACTTGTGTTAGTGTTGAAAAACCACTTTTCGCACTTGTGTTGGTGCAGGAAACCACTTTTGCACTTGTATTAGTGTGGAAAAAACACTTTTCGCACTTGTGTTAGTGTTGAAAAACCACTTTTCGCACTTGTGTTAGTGTTGAAAAACCACTTTTCGCACTTGTGTTGGTGCAGGAAACCA
Organism: Myxine glutinosa; assembly: GCF_964187855.1. Lineage (NCBI taxonomy): Eukaryota > Metazoa > Chordata > Myxini > Myxiniformes > Myxinidae > Myxine > Myxine glutinosa. The sequence continues at coordinate 25,825 of NW_027617414.1, forward strand.
CTTTTGCACTTGTATTAGTGTGGAAAAAACGCTTTTTGCACTTGTGATAGTGTTGAAAAACCACTTTTCGCACTTGTGTTAGTGTTGAAAAACCACTTTTCGTACCTGTGTTGGTGCAGTAAACCACTTTTGCACTTGTATTAGTGTGGAAAAAACACTTTCTGCACTTGTGATAGTGTTGAAAAACCACTTTTCGCACTTGTGTTAGTGTTGAAAAACCACTTTTTGCACTTGTATTGGTGCAGGAAACCACTTTTGCACTTGTATTAGTGTGGAAAAAAACACTTTTTGCACTTGTGATAGTGTTGAAAAACCACTTTTCGCACTTGTGTTAGTGTTGAAAAACCACTTTTCGCACTTGTGTTGGTGCAGGAAACCACTTTTGTACTTGTATTAGTGTGGGAAAACCACTTTTTGCACTTGTGTTAGTGTTGAAAAACCACTTTTCGCACTTGTGTTATTGTTGAAAAACCACTTTTCGCACTTGTGTTGGTGCAGGAAACCACTTTTGCACTTGTATTAGTGTGGAAAAAACACTTTTCGCACTTGTGTTAGTGTTGAAAAACCACTTTTCGCACTTGTGTTAGTGTTGAAAAACCACTTTTCGCACTTGTGTTGGTGCAGGAAACCACTTTTGCACTTGTATTAGTGTGGAAAAACCACTTTTCACACTTGTGTTAGTGTTGAAAAACCACTTTTCGCACTTGTGTTGGTGCAGGAAACCACTTTTGCACTTGTATTAGTGTGGAAAAAACACTTTTTGTACTTGTGATAGTGTTGAAAAATCACTTTTCGCACTTGTGTTGGTGCAGGAAACCACTTTTGCACTTGTATTAGTGTTGAAAAATCACTTTTCGCACTTGTGTTAGTGTTGAAAAACCACTTTTCGCACTGGTGTTGGTGCAGGAAACCACTTTTGCACTTGTATTAGTGTGGAAAAAACACTTTTTGCACTTGTGATAGTGTTGAAAAACCACTTTTCGCACTTGTGTTAGTGTTGAAAAACCACTTTTTGCACTTGTGTTAGTGTTGAAAAACCACTTTTCGCACTTGTGACCACTTTTGCACTTGTATTAGTGGTGAAAAAACTACTTTTCGCACTTGTGTTAGTGTTGAAAAACCACTTTTCGCACTTGTGTTAGTGTTGAAAAACCACTTTTCGCACTTGTGTTAATGTTGAAAAACCACTTTTCGCACTTGTGTTGGTGCAGGAAACCACTTTTGCACTTGTATTAGTGTGGAAAAACCACTTTTCGCACTTGTGTTAGTGTTGAAAAACCACTTTTCGCACTTGTGTTGGTGCAGGAAACCACTTTTGCCTTGTATTAGTGTGGAAAAACCACTTTTCGCACTTGTGTTAGTGTTGAAAAACACTTTTCGCACTTGTGTTGGTGCAGGAAACCACTTTTGCACTTGTATTAGTGTGGAAAAAACACTTTTTGTACTTGTGATAGTGTTGAAAAATCACTTTTCGCACTTGTGTTGGTGCAGGAAACCACTTTTGCACTTGTATTAGTGTTGAAAAATCACTTTTCGCACTTGTGTTAGTGTTGAAAAACCACTTTTCGCACTTGTGTTGGTGCAGGAAACCACTTTTGCATTGTATTAGTGTGGAAAAAACACTTTTTGCACTTGTGATAGTGTTGAAAAACCACTTTTCGCACTTGTGTTAGTGTTGAAAAACCACTTTTTGCACTTGTGTTAGTGTTGAAAAACCACTTTTCGCACTTGTGTTGGTGCAGGAAACCACTTTTGCACTTGTATTAGTGTGAAAAAACTACTTTTCGCACTTGTGTTAGTGTTGAAAAACCACTTTCTTCGCACTTGTGTTAGTGTTGAAAAACCACTTTTCGCACTTGTGTTAGTGTTGAAAAACCACTTTTCGCACTTGTGTTGGTGCAGGAAACCACTTTTGCACTTGTATTAGTGTGGAAAAAACCACTTTTCCGCACTTGTGTTAGTGTTGAAAAACCACTTTTCGCACTTGTGTTAGTGTTGAAAAACCACTTTTCGCACTTGTGTTGGTGCAGGAAACCACTTTTGCACTTGTATTAGTGTGGAAAAAAACACTTTTTGCACTTGTGATAGTGTTGAAAAACCACTTTTCGCACTTGTGTTAGTGTTGAAAAACCACTTTTTGCACTTGTGTTAGTGTTGAAAAACCACTTTTCGCACTTGTGTTGGTGCAGAAAACCACTTTTGCACTTGTATTAGTGTGAAAAAACACTTTTTGCACTTGTGATAATGTTGAAAAACCACTTTTCGCACTTGTGTTAGTGTTGAAAAACCACTTTTCGCACTTGTGTTAGTGTTGAAAAACCCCTTTTCGCACTTGTGTTGGTGCAGGAAACCACTTTTGCACTTGTATTAGTGTGGAAAAAACACTTTTCGCACTTGTGTTAGTGTTGAAAAACCCACTTTTCGCACTTGTGTTAGTGTTGAAAAACCACTTTTCGCACGTGTGTTGGTGCAGAAACCACTTTTGCACTTGTATTAGTGTGGAAAAAACACTTTTTGCACTTGTGATAGTGTTGAAAAACCACTTTTCGCACTTGTGATAGTGTTGAAAAACCACTTTTCGCACTTGTGTTGGTGCAGGAAACCACTTTTGCACTTGTATTAGTGTGGAAAAACACTTTTTGCACTTGTGATAGTGTTGAAAAACCACTTTTCGCTCTTGTGTTAGTGTTGAAAAACCACTTTTCGCACTTGTGTTGGTGCAGGAAACCACTTTTGCACTTGTATTAGTGTGGAAAAAACACTTTTCGCACTTGTGTTAGTGTTGAAAAACCACTTTTCGCACTTGTGTTAGTGTTGAAAAACCACTTTTCGCACTTGTGTTGGTGCAGGAAACCACTTTTGCACTTGTATTAGTGTGGAAAAAAACACTTTTTGCACTTGTGATAGTGTTGAAAAACCACATTTCGCACTTGTGATAGTGTTGAAAAACCACTTTTCGCACTTGTGTTGGTGCAGGAAACCACTTTTGCACTTGTATTAGTGTGGAAAAACACTTTTTGCACTTGTGATAGTGTTGAAAAACCACTTTTCGCACTTGTGTTAGTGTTGAAAAACCACTTTTCGCACTTGTGTTGGTGCAGGAAACCACTTTTGCACTTGTATTAGTGTGGAAAAAACACTTTTCGCACTTGTGTTAGTGTTGAAAAACCACTTTTCGCACTTGTGTTAGTGTTGAAAAAACCACTTTTCGCACTTGTGTTGGTGCAGGAAACCACTTTTGCACTTGTATTAGTGTGGAAAAAACACTTTTCGCACTTGTGATAGTGTTGAAAAACCACTTTTCGCACTTGTGTTAGTGTTGAAAAACCACTTTTCGCACCTGTGTTGGTGCAGTAAACCACTTTTGCACTTGTATTAGTGTGGAAAAAACACTTTTCTGCACTTGTGATAGTGTTGAAAAACCACTTTTCGCACTTGTGTTAGTGTTGAAAAATCACTTTTCGCACTTGTGTTAGTGTTGAAAAACCACTTTTCGCACTGGTGTTGGTGCAGGAAACCACTTTTGCACTTGTATTAGTGTGGAAAAAACACTTTTTGCACTTGTGATAGTGTTGAAAAACCACTTTTCGCACTTGTGTTAGTGTTGAAAAACCACTTTTTGCACTTGTGTTAGTGTTGAAAAACCACTTTTCGCACTTGTGTTGGTGCAGGAAACCACTTTTGCACTTGTATTAGTGTGAAAAAACTACTTTTCGCACTTGTGTTAGTGTTGAAAAACCACTTTTCGCACTTGTGTTAGTGTTGAAAAACCACTTTTTCGCACTTGTGTTAGTGTTGAAAAACCACTTTTCGCACTTGTGTTGGTGCAGGAAACCACTTTTGCACTTGTATTAGTGTGGAAAAAACCACTTTTCGCACTTGTGTTAGTGTTGAAAAACCACTTTTTGCACTTGTGTTGGTGCAGGAAACCACTTTTGCACTTGTATTAGTGTGGAAAAACCACTTTTTCGCACTTGTGTTAGTGTTGAAAAACCACTTTTCGCACTTGTGTTGGTGCAGGAAACCACTTTTGCACTTGTATTAGTGTGGAAAAAACACTTTTTGTACTTGTGATAGTGTTGAAAAATCACTTTTCGCACTTGTGTTGGTGCAGGAAACCACTTTTGCACTTGTATTAGTGTTGAAAAATCACTTTTCGCACTTGTGTTAGTGTTGAAAAACCACTTTTCGCACTTGTGTTGGTGCAGGAAACCACTTTTGCATTGTATTAGTGTGGAAAAAAACACTTTTTGCACTTGTGATAGTGTTGAAAAACCACTTTTTCGCACTTGTGTTAGTGTTGAAAAAACCACTTTTTGCACTTGTGTTAGTGTTGAAAAACCACTTTTCGCACTTGTGTTGGTGCAGGAAACCACTTTTGCACTTGTATTAGTGTGAAAAAACTACTTTTCGCACTTGTGTTAGTGTTGAAAAACCACTTTTCGCACTTGTGTTAGTGTTGAAAAACCACTTTTCGCACTTGTGTTAGTGTTGAAAAACCACTTTTCGCACTTGTGTTGGTGCAGGAAACCACTTTTGCACTTGTATTAGTGTGGAAAAACCACTTTTCGCACTTGTGTTAGTGTTGAAAAACCACTTTTCGCACTTGTGTTAGTGTTGAAAAACCACTTTTCGCACTTGTGTTGGTGCAGGAAACCACTTTTGCACTTGTATTAGTGTGGAAAAAACACTTTTTGCACTTGTGATAGTGTTGAAAAACCACTTTTCGCACTTGTGTTTAGTGTTGAAAAACCACTTGCACTTGTGATAATGTTGAAAAACCACTTTTCGCACTTGTGTTAGTGTTGAAAAACCACTTTTCGCACTTGTGTTAGTGTTGAAAAACCCCTTTTCGCACTTGTGTTGGTGCAGGAAACCACTTTTGCACTTGTATTAGTGTGGAAAAAACACTTTTCGCACTTGTGTTAGTGTTGAAAAACCACTTTTCGCACTTGTGTTAGTGTTGAAAAAACCACTTTTCGCACTTGTGTTGGTGCAGGAAACCACTTTTGCACTTGTATTAGTGTGGAAAAAACACTTTTTGCACTTGTGATAGTGTTGAAAAACCACTTTTCGCACTTGTGATAGTGTTGAAAAACCACTTTTCGCACTTGTGTTGGAGCAGGAAACCACTTTTGCACTTGTATTAGTGTGGAAAAACACTTTTTGCACTTGTGATAGTGTTGAAAAACCACTTTTCGCACTTGTGTTAGTGTTGAAAAACCACTTTTCGCACTTGTGTTGGTGCAGGAAACCACTTTTGCACTTGTATTAGTGTGGAAAAAACACTTTTCGCACTTGTGTTAGTGTTGAAAAACCACTTTTCGCACTTGTGTTAGTGTTGAAAAACCACTTTTCGCACTTGTGTTGGTGCAGGAAACCACTTTTGCACTTGTATTAGTGTGGAAAAAACACTTTTTGCACTTGTGATAGTGTTGAAAAACCACTTTTTGCACTTGTGATAGTGTTGAAAAACCACTTTTCGCACTTGTGTTGGTGCAGGAAACCACTTTTGCACTTGTATTAGTGTGGAAAAACACTTTTTGCACTTGTGATAGTGTTGAAAAACCACTTTTCGCACTTGTGTTAGTGTTGAAAAACCACTTTTCGCACTTGTGTTGGTGCAGGAAACCACTTTTGCACTTGTATTAGTGTGGAAAAAACACTTTTCGCACTTGTGTTAGTGTTGAAAAACCACTTTTCGCACTTGTGTTAGTGTTGAAAAACCACTTTTCGCACTTGTGTTGGTGCAGGAAACCACTTTTGCACTTGTATTAGTGTGGAAAAAACACTTTTCGCACTTGTGATAGTGTTGAAAAACCACTTTTCGCACTTGTGTTAGTGTTGAAAAACCACTTTTCGCACCTGTGTTGGTGCAGTAAACCACTTTTGCACTTGTATTAGTGTGGAAAAAACACTTTCTGCACTTGTGATAGTGTTGAAAAACTACTTTTCGCACTTGTGTTAGTGTTGAAAAACCACTTTTTGCACTTGTATTGGTGCAGGAAACCACTTTTGCACTTGTATTAGTGTGGAAAAAAACACTTTTTGCACTTGTGATAGTGTTGAAAAACCACTTTTCGCACTTGTGTTGGTGCAGGAAACCACTTTTGTACTTGTATTAGTGTGGGAAAACCACTTTTTGCACTTGTGTTAGTGTTGAAAAACCACTTTTCGCACTTGTGTTATTGTTGAAAAACCACTTTTCGCACTTGTGTTGGTGCAGGAAACCACTTTTGCACTTGTATTAGTGTGGAAAAAACACTTTTCGCACTTGTGTTAGTGTTGAAAAACCACTTTTCGCACTTGTGTTAGTGTTGAAAAACCACTTTTCGCACTTGTGTTGGTGCAGGAAACCACTTTTGCACTTGTATTAGTGTGGAAAAACCACTTTTCGCACTTGTGTTAGTGTTGAAAAACCACTTTTCGCACTTGTGTTGGTGCAGGAAACCACTTTTGCACTTGTATTAGTGTGGAAAAAACACTTTTTGTACTTGTGATAGTGTTGAAAAATCACTTTTCGCACTTGTGTTGGTGCAGGAAACCACTTTTGCACTTGTATTAGTGTTGAAAAATCACTTTTCGCACTTGTGTTAGTGTTGAAAAACCACTTTTCGCACTGGTGTTGGTGCAGGAAACCACTTTTGCACTTGTATTAGTGTGGAAAAAACACTTTTTGCACTTGTGATAGTGTTGAAAAACCACTTTTCGCACTTGTGTTAGTGTTGAAAAACCACTTTTTGCACTTGTGTTAGTGTTGAAAAACCACTTTTCGCACTTGTGTTGGTGCAGGAAACCACTTTTGCACTTGTATTAGTGTGAAAAAACTACTTTTCGCACTTGTGTTAGTGTTGAAAAACCACTTTTCGCACTTGTGTTAGTGTTGAAAAACCACTTTTCGCACTTGTGTTAGTGTTGAAAAACCACTTTTCGCACTTGTGTTGGTGCAGGAAACCACTTTTGCACTTGTATTAGTGTGGAAAAACCACTTTTCGCACTTGTGTTAGTGTTGAAAAACCACTTTTCGCACTTGTGTTAGTGTTGAAAAACCACTTTTCGCACTTGTGTTGGTGCAGGAAACCACTTTTGCACTTGTATTAGTGTGGAAAAAACACTTTTTGCACTTGTGATAGTGTTGAAAAACCACTTTTCGCACTTGTGTTAGTGTTGAAAAACCACTTTTCGCACTTGTGTTAGTGTTGAAAAACCACTTTTCGCACTTGTGTTGGTGCAGGAAACCACTTTTGCACTTGTATTAGTGTGGAAAAAACACTTTTTGCACTTGTGATAGTGTTGAAAAACCACTTTTCACACTTGTGTTAGTGTTGAAAAACCACTTTTCGCACTTGTGTTAGTGTTGAAAAACCACTTTTCGCACTTGTGTTGGTGCAGGAAACCACTTTTGCACTTGTATTAGTGTGGAAAAAACACTTTTTGCACTTGTGATACTGTTGAAAAACCACTTTTCGCACTTGTGTTAGTGTTGAAAAACCGCTTTTCGCACTTGAGTTGGTGCAGGAAACCACTTTTGCACTTGTATTACTGTGGAAAAAACACTTTTCGCACTTGTGTTAGTGTTGAAAAACCACTTTTCGCACTTGTGTTAGTGTTGAAAAACCACTTTTCGCACTTGTGTTGGTGCAGGAAACCACTTTTGCACTTGTATTAGTGTGGAAAAAACACTTTTTGCACTTGTGATAGTGTTGAAAAACCACTTTTCGCACTTGTGTTAGTGTTGAAAAACTACTTTTCGCACTTGTGTTGGTGCAGGAAACCACTTTTGCACTTGTATTAGTGTGGTAAAAACACTTTTTGCACTTGTGATAGTGTTGAAAAACCACTTTTCGCACTTGTGTTAGTGTTGAAAAACCACTTTTCGCACTTGTGTTAGTGTTGAAAAACCACTTTTCGCACTTGTGTTGGTGCAGGAAACCACTTTTGCACTTGTATTAGTGTGGAAAAACACTTTTTGCACTTGTGATAGTGTTGAAAAACCACTTTTCGCACTTGTGTTAGTGTTGAAAAACCACTTTTCGCACTTGTGTTGGTGCAATAAACCACTTTTGCACTTGTATTAGTGTGGACAAAACACTTTTCGCACTTATGTTAGTGTTGAAAAACCACTTTTCGCACTTGTGTTAGTGTTGAAAAACCACTTTTCGCACTTGTGTTGGTGCAGGAAACCACTTTTGCACTTGTATTAGTGTGGAAAAAACACTTTTTGCACTTGTGATAGTGTTGAAAAACCACTTTTCGCACTTGTGTTAGTGTTGAAAAACCACTTTTCGCACTTGTGTTGGTGCAGGAAACCACTTTTGCACTTGTATTAGTGTGGAAAAAACACTTTTTGCACTTGTGATAGTGTTGAAAAACCACTTTTCGCACTTGTGTTAGTGTTGAAAAACCACTTTTCGCACTTGTGTTGGTGCAGGAAACCACTTTTGCACTTGTATTAGTGTGGAAAAAAAACACTTTTTGCACTTGTGATAGTGTTGAAAAACCACTTTTCGCACTTGTGTTAGTGTTGAAAAACCACTTTTCGCACTTGTGTTGGTGCAGGAAACCACTTTTGTACTTGTACTAGTGTGGGAAAACCACTTTTCGCACTTGTGTTAGTGTTGAAAAACCACTTTTCGCACTTGTGTTATTGTTGAAAAACCACTTTTCGCACTTGTGTTGGTGCAGGAAACCACTTTTGCACTTGTATTAGTGTGGAAAAAACACTTTTCGCACTTGTGTTAGTGTTGAAAAACCACTTTTCGCAATTGTGTTAGTGTTGAAAAACCACTTTTCGCACTTGTGTTGGTGCAGGAAACCACTTTTGCACTTGTATTAGTGTGGAAAACACACTTTTTGCACTTGTGATAGTGTTGAAAAACCACTTTTCGCACTTGTGTTAGTGTTGAAAAACCAGTTTTCGCACTTGTGTTGGTGCAGGAAACCACTTTTGCACTTGTATTAGTGTGGAAAAACCACTTTTCGCACTTGTGTTAGTGTTGAAAAACCACTTTTCGCACTTGTGTTGGTGCAGGAAACCACTTTTGCACTTGTATTAGTGTGAAAAAAACACTTTTTGTACTTGTGATAGTGTTGAAAAATCACTTTTCGCACTTGTGTTGGTGCAGGAAACCACTTTTGCTCTTGTATTAGTGTTGAAAAATCACTTTTCGCACTTGTGTTAGTGTTGAAAAACCACTTTTCGCACTTGTGTTGGTGCAGGAAACCACTTTTGCACTTGTATTAGTGTGGAAAAAACACTTTTTGCACTTGTGATAGTGTTGAAAAACCACTTTTCGCACTTGTGTTAGTGTTGAAAAACAACTTTTCGCACTTGTGTTAGTGTTGAAAAACCACTTTTCGCACTTGTGCTGGTGCAGGAAACCACGTTTGCACTTGTATTAGTGTGGAAAAACTACTTTTCGCACTTGTGTTAGTGTTGAAAAACCACTTTTCGCACTTGTGTTAGTGTTGAAAAACCACTTTTCGCACTTGTGTTAGTGTTGAAAAACCACTTTTCGCACTTGTGTTGGTGCAGGAAACCACTTTTGCACTTGTATTAGTGTGGAAAAAACACTTTTTGCACTTGTGATAGTGTTGAAAAACCACTTTTCGCACTTGTGTTAGTGTTGAAAAACCACTTTTCGCACTTGTGTTGGTGCAGGAAACCACTTTTGCACTTGTATTAGTGTGGAAAAAACACTTTTTGCACTTGTGATAGTGTTGAAAAACCACTTTTCGCACTTGTGTTAGTGTTGAAAAACCACTTTTCGCACTTGTGTTGGTGCAGGAAACCACTTTTGCACTTGCATTAGTGTGGAAAAAAACACTTTTTGCACTTGTGATAGTGTTGAAAAACCACTTTTCGCACTTGTGTTAGTGTTGAAAAACCACTTTTCGCACTTGTATTGGTGCAGGAAACCACTTTTGTACTTGTATTAGTGTGGGAAAACCACTTTTCGCACTTGTGTTAGTGTTGAAAAACCACTTTTCGCACTTGTGTTATTGTTGAAAAACCACTTTTCGCACTTGTGTTGGTGCAGGGAACCACTTTTGCACTTGTATTAGTGTGGAAAAAACACTTTTCGCACTTGTGTTAGTGTTGAAAAATCACTTTTCGCACTTGTGTTAGTGCTGAAAAACCACTTTTCGCACTTGTGTTGGTGCAGGAAACCACTTTTGCACTTGTATTAGTGTGGAAAACACACTTTTTGCACTTGTGATAGTGTTGAAAAACCACTTTTCGCACTTGTGTTAGTGTTGAAAAACCACTTTTCGCACTTGTGTTGGTGCAGGAAACCACTTTTGCACTTGTATTAGTGTGGAAAAACCACTTTTCGCACTTGTGTTAGTGTTGAAAAACCACTTTTCGCACTTGTGTTGGTGCAGGAAACCACTTTTGCACTTGTATTAGTGTTGAAAAATCACTTTTCGCACTTGTGTTAGTGTTGAAAAACCACTTTTCGCACTTGTGTTGGTGCAGGAAACCACTTTTGCACTTGTATTAGTGTGGAAAAAACACTTTTTGCACTTGTGATAGTGTTGAAAAACCACTTTTCGCACTTGTGTTAGTGTTGAAAAACCACTTTTCGCACTTGTGTTAGTGTTGAAAAAACATTTTCGCACTTGTGTTGGTGCAGGAAACCACTTTTGCACTTGTATTAGTGTGGAAAAACTACTTTTCGCACTTGTGTTAGTGTTGAAAAACCACTTTTCGCACTTGTGTTAGTGTTGAAAAACCACTTTTCGCACTTGTGTTGGTGCAGGAAACCACTTTTGCACTTGTATTAGTGTGGAAAAAACACTTTTTGCACTTGTGATAGTGTTGAAAAACCACTTTTCGCACTTGTGTTAGTGTTGAAAAACCACTTTTCGCACTTGTGTTAGTGTTGAAAAACCACTTTTCGCACTTGTGTTGGTGCAGGAAACCTCTTTTGCACTTGTATTAGTGTGGAAAAAACACTTTTTGCACTTGTGATAGTGTTGAAAAACCACTTTTCACACTTGTGTTAGTGTTGAAAAACCACTTTTCGCACTTGTGTTAGTTTTGAAAAACCACTTTTCGCACTTGTGTTGGTGCAGGAAACCACTTTTGCACTTGTATTAGTGTGGAAAAAACACTTTTTGCACTTGTGATACTGTTGAAAAACCACTTTTCGCACTTGTGTTAGTGTTGAAAAACCGCTTTTCGCACTTGTGTTGGTGCAGGAAACCACTTTTGCACTTGTATTAGTGTGGAAAAAACACTTTTCGCACTTGTGTTAGTGTTGAAAAACCACTTTTCGCACTTGTGTTAGTGTTGAAAAACCATTTTCGCACTTGTGTTGGTGCAGGAAACCACTTTTGCACTTGTATTAGTGTGTAAAAACCACTTTTCGCACTTGTGTTAGTGTTGAAAAACCACTTTTCGCACTTGTGTTAGTGTTGAAAAAACACTTTTCGCACTTGTGTTGGTGCAGGAAACCACTTTTGCACTTGTATTAGTGTGGAAAAAACACTTTTTGCACTTGTGATAGTGTTGAAAAACCACTTTTCGCACTTGTGTTAGTGTTGAAAAACCACTTTTCGCACTTGTGTTAGTGTTGAAAAACCACTTTTCGCACTTGTGTTGGTGCAGGAAACCACTTTTGCACTTGTATTAGTGTGGAAAAAACACTTTTCGCACTTGTGTTAGTGTTGAAAAACCACTTTTCGCACTTGTGTTAGTGTTGAAAAACCACTTTTCGCACTTGTGTTAGTGTTGAAAAACCACTTTTCGCACTTGTGTTGGTGCAGGAAACCACTTTTGCACTTGTATTAGTGTGGAAAAAACACTTTTTGCACTTGTGATAGTGTTGAAAAACCACTTTTCGCACTTGTGTTAGTGTTGAAAAACAACTTTTCGCACTTGTGTTAGTGTTGAAAAACCACTTTTCGCACTTGTGCTGGTGCAGGAAACCACGTTTGCACTTGTATTAGTGTGGAAAAACTACTTTTCGCACTTGTGTTAGTGTTGAAAAACCACTTTTCGCACTTGTGTTAGTGTTGAAAAACCACTTTTCGCACTTGTGTTAGTGTTGAAAAACCACTTTTCGCACTTGTGTTGGTGCAGGAAACCACTTTTGCACTTGTATTAGTGTGGAAAAAACACTTTTTGCACTTGTGATAGTGTTGAAAAACCACTTTTCGCACTTGTGTTAGTGTTGAAAAACCACTTTTCGCACTTGTGTTGGTGCAGGAAACCACTTTTGCACTTGTATTAGTGTGGAAAAAACACTTTTTGCACTTGTGATAGTGTTGAAAAACCACTTTTCGCACTTGTGTTAGTGTTGAAAAACCACTTTTCGCACTTGTGTTGGTGCAGGAAACCACTTTTGCACTTGCATTAGTGTGGAAAAAAACACTTTTTGCACTTGTGATAGTGTTGAAAAACCACTTTTCGCACTTGTGTTAGTGTTGAAAAACCACTTTTCGCACTTGTATTGGTGCAGGAAACCACTTTTGTACTTGTATTAGTGTGGGAAAACCACTTTTCGCACTTGTGTTAGTGTTGAAAAACCACTTTTCGCACTTGTGTTATTGTTGAAAAACCACTTTTCGCAGTTGTGTTGGTGCAGGGAACCACTTTTGCACTTGTATTAGTGTGGAAAAAACACTTTTCGCACTTGTGTTAGTGTTGAAAAATCACTTTTCGCACTTGTGTTAGTGCTGAAAAACCACTTTTCGCACTTGTGTTGGTGCAGGAAACCACTTTTGCACTTGTATTAGTGTGGAAAACACACTTTTTGCACTTGTGATAGTGTTGAAAAACCACTTTTCGCACTTGTGTTAGTGTTGAAAAACCACTTTTCGCACTTGTGTTGGTGCAGGAAACCACTTTTGCACTTGTATTAGTGTGGAAAAACCACTTTTCGCACTTGTGTTAGTGTTGAAAAACCACTTTTCGCACTTGTGTTGGTGCAGGAAACCACTTTTGCACTTGTATTAGTGTTGAAAAATCACTTTTCGCACTTGTGTTAGTGTTGAAAAACCACTTTTCGCACTTGTGTTGGTGCAGGAAACCACTTTTGCACTTGTATTAGTGTGGAAAAAACACTTTTTGCACTTGTGATAGTGTTGAAAAACCACTTTTCGCACTTGTGTTAGTGTTGAAAAACCACTTTTCGCACTTGTGTTAGTGTTGAAAAAACATTTTCGCACTTGTGTTGGTGCAGGAAACCACTTTTGCACTTGTATTAGTGTGGAAAAACTACTTTTCGCACTTGTGTTAGTGTTGAAAAACCACTTTTCGCACTTGTGTTAGTGTTGAAAAACCACTTTTCGCACTTGTGTTGGTGCAGGAAACCACTTTTGCACTTGTATTAGTGTGGAAAAAACACTTTTTGCACTTGTGATAGTGTTGAAAAACCACTTTTCGCACTTGTGTTAGTGTTGAAAAACCACTTTTCGCACTTGTGTTAGCGTTGAAAAACCACTTTTCGCACTTGTGTTGGTGCAGGAAACCTCTTTTGCACTTGTATTAGTGTGGAAAAAACACTTTTTGCACTTGTGATAGTGTTGAAAAACCACTTTTCACACTTGTGTTAGTGTTGAAAAACCACTTTTCGCACTTGTGTTAGTTTTGAAAAACCACTTTTCGCACTTGTGTTGGTGCAGGAAACCACTTTTGCACTTGTATTAATGTGGAAAAAACACTTTTTGCACTTGTGATACTGTTGAAAAACCACTTTTCGCACTTGTGTTAGTGTTGAAAAACCGCTTTTCGCACTTGTGTTGGTGCAGGAAACCACTTTTGCACTTGTATTAGTGTGGAAAAAACACTTTTCGCACTTGTGTTAGTGTTGAAAAACCACTTTTCGCACTTGTGTTAGTGTTGAAAAACCATTTTCGCACTTGTGTTGGTGCAGGAAACCACTTTTGCACTTGTATTAGTGTGTAAAAACCACTTTTCGCACTTGTGTTAGTGTTGAAAAACCACTTTTCGCACTTGTGTTAGTGTTGAAAAAACACTTTTCGCACTTGTGTTGGTGCAGGAAACCACTTTTGCACTTGTATTAGTGTGGAAAAAACACTTTTTGCACTTGTGATAGTGTTGAAAAACCACTTTTCGCACTTGTGTTAGTGTTGAAAAACCACTTTTCGCACTTGTGTTAGTGTTGAAAAACCACTTTTCGCACTTGTGTTGGTGCAGGAAACCACTTTTGCACTTGTATTAGTGTGGAAAAAACACTTTTTGCACTTGTGATACTGTTGAAAAACCACTTTTCGCACTTGTGTTTGTGTTGAAAAAACACTTTTCGCACTTGTGTTGGTGCAGGAAACCACTTTTGCACTTGTATTAGTGTGGAAAAAACACTTTTTGCACTTGTGATAGTGTTGAAACACCACTTTTCGCACTTGTGTTAGTGTTGAAAAACCACTTTTCGCACTTGTGTTAGTGTTGAAAAACCACTTTTCGCACTTGTGTTGGTGCAGGAAACCACTTTTGCACTTGTATTAGTGTGGAAAAAACACTTTTTGCACTTGTGATACTGTTGAAAAACCACTTTTCGCACTTGTGTTAGTGTTGAAAAACCGCTTTTCGCACTTGTGTTGGTGCAGGAAACCACTTTTGCAATTGTATTAGTGTGGAAAAAACACTTTTCGCACTTGTGTTAGTGTTGAAAAACCACTTTTCGCACTTGTGTTAGTGTTGAAAAACCACTTTTCGCACTTGTGTTGGTGCAGGAAACCACTTTTGCACTTGTATTAGTGTGGAAAAAACACTTTTTGCACTTGTGATAGTGTTGAAAAACCACTTTTCGCACTTGTGTTAGTGTTGAAAAACCACTTTTCGCACTTGTGTTGGTGCAGGAAACCACTTTTGCACTTGTATTAGTGTGGTAAAAACACTTTTTGCACTTGTGATAGTGTTGAAAAACCACTTTTCGCACTTGTGTTAGTGTTGAAAAACCACTTTTCGCACTTGTGTTAGTGTTGAAAAACCACTTTTCGCACTTGTGTTGGTGCAGGAAACCACTTTTGCACTTGTATTAGTGTGGAAAAACACTTTTTGGACTTGTGATAGTGTTGAAAAACCACTTTTCGCACTTGTGTTAGTGTTGAAAAACCACTTTTCGCACTTGTGTTGGTGCAGGAAACCACTTTTGCACTTGTATTAGTGTGGAAAAAACACTTTTCGCACTTGTGTTAGTGTTGAAAAACCACTTTTCGCACTTGTGTTAGTGTTGAAAAACCACTTTTCGCACTTGTGTTGGTGCAGGAAACCACTTTTGCACTTGTATTAGTGTGGAAAAAACACTTTTTGCACTTGTGATAGTGTTGAAAAACCACTTTTCGCACTTGTGTTAGTGTTGAAAAACCACTTTTCGCACTTGTGTTGGTGCAGGAAACCACTTTTGCACTTGTATTAGTGTGGAAAAAACACTTTTTGCACTTGTGATAGTGTTGAAAAACCACTTTTCGCACTTGTGTTAGTGTTGAAAAACCACTTTTCGCACTTGTGTTGGTGCAGGAAACCACTTTTGCACTTGTATTAGTGTGGAAAAAAACACTTTTTGCACTTGTGATAGTGTTGAAAAACCACTTTTCGCACTTGTGTTAGTGTTGAAAAACCACTTTTCGCACTTGTGTTGGTGCAGGAAACCACTTTTGTACTTGTACTAGTGTGGGAAAACCACTTTTCGCACTTGTGTTAGTGTTGAAAAACCACTTTTCGCACTTGTGTTATTGTTGAAAAACCACTTTTCGCACTTGTGTTGGTGCAGGAAACCACTTTTGCACTTGTATTAGTGTGGCAAAAACACTTTTCGCACTTGTGTTAGTGTTGAAAAACCACTTTTCGCAATTGTGTTAGTGTTGAAAAGCCACTTTTCGCGCTTGTGTTGGTGCAGGAAACCACTTTTGCACTTGTATTAGTGTGGAAAACACACTTTTTGCACTTGTGATAGTGTTGAAAAACCACTTTTCGCACTTGTGTTAGTGTTGAAAAACCAGTTTTCGCACTTGTGTTGGTGCAGGAAACCACTTTTGCACTTGTATTAGTGTGGAAAAACCACTTTTCGCACTTGTGTTAGTGTTGAAAAACCACTTTTCGCACTTGTGTTGGTGCAGGAAACCACTTTTGCACTTGTATTAGTGTGGAAAAAACACTTTTTGTACTTGTGATAGTGTTGAAAAATCACTTTTCGCACTTGTGTTGGTGCAGGAAACCACTTTTGCTCTTGTATTAGTGTTGAAAAATCACTTTTCGCACTTGTGTTAGTGTTGAAAAACCACTTTTCGCACTTGTGTTGGTGCAGGAAACCACTTTTGCACTTGTATTAGTGTGGAAAAAACACTTTTTGCACTTGTGATAGTGTTGAAAAACCACTTTTCGCACTTGTGTTAGTGTTGAAAAACAACTTTTCGCACTTGTGTTAGTGTTGAAAAACCACTTTTCGCACTTGTGCTGGTGCAGGAAACCACTTTTGCACTTGTATTAGTGTGGAAAAACTACTTTTCGCACTTGTGTTAGTGTTGAAAAACCACTTTTCGCACTTGTGTTATTGTTGAAAAACCACTTTTCGCACTTGTGTTAGTGTTGAAAAACCACTTTTCGCACTTGTGTTGGTGCAGGAAACCACTTTTGCACTTGTATTAGTGTGGAAAAAACACTTTTTGCACTTGTGATAGTGTTGAAAAACCACTTTTCGCACTTGTGTTAGTGTTGAAAAACCACTTTTCGCACTTGTGTTGGTGCAGGAAACCACTTTTGCACTTGTATTAGTGTGGAAAAAACACTTTTTGCACTTGTGATAGTGTTGAAAAACCACTTTTCGCACTTGTGTTAGTGTTGAAAAACCACTTTTCGCACTTGTGTTGGTGCAGGAAACCACTTTTGCACTTGCATTAGTGTGGAAAAAAACACTTTTTGCACTTGTTATAGTGTTGAAAAACCACTTTTCGCACTTGTGTTAGTGTTGAAAAACCACTTTTCGCACTTGTGTTGGTGCAGGAAACCACTTTTGTACTTGTATTAGTGTGGGAAAACCACTTTTCGCACTTGTGTTAGTGTTGAAAAACCACTTTTCGCACTTGTGTTATTGTTGAAAAACCACTTTTCGCACTTGTGTTGGTGCAGGGAACCACTTTTGCACTTGTATTAGTGTGGAAAAAACACTTTTCGCACTTGTGTTAGTGTTGAAAAACCACTTTTCGCACTTGTGTTAGTGTTGAAAAACCACTTTTCGCACTTGTGTTGGTGCAGGAAACCACTTTTGCACTTGTATTAGTGTGGAAAACACACTTTTTGCACTTGTGATAGTGTTGAAAAACCACTTTTCGCACTTGTGTTAGTGTTGAAAAACCACTTTTCGCACTTGTGTTGGTGCAGGAAACCACTTTTGCACTTGTATTAGTGTGGAAAAACCACTTTTCGCACTTGTGTTAGTGTTGAAAAACCACTTTTCGCACTTGTGTTGGTGCAGGAAACCACTTTTGCACTTGTATTAGTGTTGAAAAATCACTTTTCGCACTTGTGTTAGTGTTGAAAAACCACTTTTCGCACTTGTGTTGGTGCAGGAAACCACTTTTGCACTTGTATTAGTGTGGAAAAAACACTTTTTGCACTTGTGATAGTGTTGAAAAACCACTTTTCGCACTTGTGTTAGTGTTGAAAAACCACTTTTCGCACTTGTGTTAGTGTTGAAAAAACATTTTCGCACTTGTGTTGGTGCAGGAAACCACTTTTGCACTTGTATTAGTGTGGAAAAACTACTTTTCGCACTTGTGTTAGTGTTGAAAAACCACTTTTCGCACTTGTGTTAGTGTTGAAAAACCACTTTTCGCACTTGTGTTGGTGCAGGAAACCACTTTTGCACTTGTATTAGTGTGGAAAAAACACTTTTTGCACTTGTGATAGTGTTGAAAAACCACTTTTCGCACTTGTGTTAGTGTTGAAAAACCACTTTTCGCACTTGTGTTAGTGTTGAAAAACCACTTTTCGCACTTGTGTTGGTGCAGGAAACCACTTTTGCACTTGTATTAGTGTGGTAAAAACACTTTTTGCACTTGTGATAGTGTTGAAAAACCACTTTTCGCACTTGTGTTAGTGTTGAAAAACCACTTTTCGCACTTGTGTTAGTGTTGAAAAACCACTTTTCGCACTTGTGTTAGTGTTGAAAAACCACTTTTCGCACTTGTGTTGGTGCAGGAAACCACTTTTGCACTTGTATTAGTGTGGAAAAAACACTTTTTGCACTTGTGATAGTGTTGAAAAACCACTTTTCGCACTTGTGTTAGTGTTGAAAAACCACTTTTCGCACTTGTGTTGGTGCAGGAAACCACTTTTGCACTTGTATTAGTGTGGAAAAAACACTTTTTGCACTTGTGATAGTGTTGAAAAACCACTTTTCGCACTTGTGTTAGTGTTGAAAAACCACTTTTCGCACTTGTGTTGGTGCAGGAAACCACTTTTGCACTTGCATTAGTGTGGAAAAAAACACTTTTTGCACTTGTGATAGTGTTGAAAAACCACTTTTCGCACTTGTGTTAGTGTTGAAAAACCACTTTTCGCACTTGTATTGGTGCAGGAAACCACTTTTGTACTTGTATTAGTGTGGGAAAACCACTTTTCGCACTTGTGTTAGTGTTGAAAAACCACTTTTCGCACTTGTGTTATTGTTGAAAAACCACTTTTCGCACTTGTGTTGGTGCAGGGAACCACTTTTGCACTTGTATTAGTGTGGAAAAAACACTTTTCGCACTTGTGTTAGTGTTGAAAAATCACTTTTCGCACTTGTGTTAGTGCTGAAAAACCACTTTTCGCACTTGTGTTGGTGCAGGAAACCACTTTTGCACTTGTATTAGTGTGGAAAACACACTTTTTGCACTTGTGATAGTGTTGAAAAACCACTTTTCGCACTTGTGTTAGTGTTGAAAAACCACTTTTCGCACTTGTGTTGGTGCAGGAAACCACTTTTGCACTTGTATTAGTGTGGAAAAACCACTTTTCGCACTTGTGTTAGTGTTGAAAAACCACTTTTCGCACTTGTGTTGGTGCAGGAAACCACTTTTGCACTTGTATTAGTGTTGAAAAATCACTTTTCGCACTTGTGTTAGTGTTGAAAAACCACTTTTCGCACTTGTGTTGGTGCAGGAAACCACTTTTGCACTTGTATTAGTGTGGAAAAAACACTTTTTGCACTTGTGATAGTGTTGAAAAACCACTTTTCGCACTTGTGTTAGTGTTGAAAAACCACTTTTCGCACTTGTGTTAGTGTTGAAAAAACATTTTCGCACTTGTGTTGGTGCAGGAAACCACTTTTGCACTTGTATTAGTGTGGAAAAACTACTTTTCGCACTTGTGTTAGTGTTGAAAAACCACTTTTCGCACTTGTGTTAGTGTTGAAAAACCACTTTTCGCACTTGTGTTGGTGCAGGAAACCACTTTTGCACTTGTATTAGTGTGGAAAAAACACTTTTTGCACTTGTGATAGTGTTGAAAAACCACTTTTCGCACTTGTGTTAGTGTTGAAAAACCACTTTTCGCACTTGTGTTAGTGTTGAAAAACCACTTTTCGCACTTGTGTTGGTGCAGGAAACCTCTTTTGCACTTGTATTAGTGTGGAAAAAACACTTTTTGCACTTGTGATAGTGTTGAAAAACCACTTTTCACACTTGTGTTAGTGTTGAAAAACCACTTTTCGCACTTGTGTTAGTTTTGAAAAACCACTTTTCGCACTTGTGTTGGTGCAGGAAACCACTTTTGCACTTGTATTAGTGTGGAAAAAACACTTTTTGCACTTGTGATACTGTTGAAAAACCACTTTTCGCACTTGTGTTAGTGTTGAAAAACCGCTTTTCGCACTTGTGTTGGTGCAGGAAACCACTTTTGCACTTGTATTAGTGTGGAAAAAACACTTTTCGCACTTGTGTTAGTGTTGAAAAACCACTTTTCGCACTTGTGTTAGTGTTGAAAAACCATTTTCGCACTTGTGTTGGTGCAGGAAACCACTTTTGCACTTGTATTAGTGTGTAAAAACCACTTTTCGCACTTGTGTTAGTGTTGAAAAACCACTTTTCGCACTTGTGTTAGTGTTGAAAAAACACTTTTCGCACTTGTGTTGGTGCAGGAAACCACTTTTGCACTTGTATTAGTGTGGAAAAAACACTTTTTGCACTTGTGATAGTGTTGAAAAACCACTTTTCGCACTTGTGTTAGTGTTGAAAAACCACTTTTCGCACTTGTGTTAGTGTTGAAAAACCACTTTTCGCACTTGTGTTGGTGCAGGAAACCACTTTTGCACTTGTATTAGTGTGGAAAAAACACTTTTCGCACTTGTGTTAGTGTTGAAAAACCACTTTTCGCACTTGTGTTAGTGTTGAAAAACCACTTTTCGCACTTGTGTTAGTGTTGAAAAACCACTTTTCGCACTTGTGTTGGTGCAGGAAACCACTTTTGCACTTGTATTAGTGTGGAAAAAACACTTTTTGCACTTGTGATAGTGTTGAAAAACCACTTTTCGCACTTGTGTTAGTGTTGAAAAACAACTTTTCGCACTTGTGTTAGTGTTGAAAAACCACTTTTCGCACTTGTGCTGGTGCAGGAAACCACGTTTGCACTTGTATTAGTGTGGAAAAACTACTTTTCGCACTTGTGTTAGTGTTGAAAAACCACTTTTCGCACTTGTGTTAGTGTTGAAAAACCACTTTTCGCACTTGTGTTAGTGTTGAAAAACCACTTTTCGCACTTGTGTTGGTGCAGGAAACCACTTTTGCACTTGTATTAGTGTGGAAAAAACACTTTTTGCACTTGTGATAGTGTTGAAAAACCACTTTTCGCACTTGTGTTAGTGTTGAAAAACCACTTTTCGCACTTGTGTTGGTGCAGGAAACCACTTTTGCACTTGTATTAGTGTGGAAAAAACACTTTTTGCACTTGTGATAGTGTTGAAAAACCACTTTTCGCACTTGTGTTAGTGTTGAAAAACCACTTTTCGCACTTGTGTTGGTGCAGGAAACCACTTTTGCACTTGCATTAGTGTGGAAAAAAACACTTTTTGCACTTGTGATAGTGTTGAAAAACCACTTTTCGCACTTGTGTTAGTGTTGAAAAACCACTTTTCGCACTTGTATTGGTGCAGGAAACCACTTTTGTACTTGTATTAGTGTGGGAAAACCACTTTTCGCACTTGTGTTAGTGTTGAAAAACCACTTTTCGCACTTGTGTTATTGTTGAAAAACCACTTTTCGCAGTTGTGTTGGTGCAGGGAACCACTTTTGCACTTGTATTAGTGTGGAAAAAACACTTTTCGCACTTGTGTTAGTGTTGAAAAATCACTTTTCGCACTTGTGTTAGTGCTGAAAAACCACTTTTCGCACTTGTGTTGGTGCAGGAAACCACTTTTGCACTTGTATTAGTGTGGAAAACACACTTTTTGCACTTGTGATAGTGTTGAAAAACCACTTTTCGCACTTGTGTTAGTGTTGAAAAACCACTTTTCGCACTTGTGTTGGTGCAGGAAACCACTTTTGCACTTGTATTAGTGTGGAAAAACCACTTTTCGCACTTGTGTTAGTGTTGAAAAACCACTTTTCGCACTTGTGTTGGTGCAGGAAACCACTTTTGCACTTGTATTAGTGTTGAAAAATCACTTTTCGCACTTGTGTTAGTGTTGAAAAACCACTTTTCGCACTTGTGTTGGTGCAGGAAACCACTTTTGCACTTGTATTAGTGTGGAAAAAACACTTTTTGCACTTGTGATAGTGTTGAAAAACCACTTTTCGCACTTGTGTTAGTGTTGAAAAACCACTTTTCGCACTTGTGTTAGTGTTGAAAAAACATTTTCGCACTTGTGTTGGTGCAGGAAACCACTTTTGCACTTGTATTAGTGTGGAAAAACTACTTTTCGCACTTGTGTTAGTGTTGAAAAACCACTTTTCGCACTTGTGTTAGTGTTGAAAAACCACTTTTCGCACTTGTGTTGGTGCAGGAAACCACTTTTGCACTTGTATTAGTGTGGAAAAAACACTTTTTGCACTTGTGATAGTGTTGAAAAACCACTTTTCGCACTTGTGTTAGTGTTGAAAAACCACTTTTCGCACTTGTGTTAGTGTTGAAAAACCACTTTTCGCACTTGTGTTGGTGCAGGAAACCTCTTTTGCACTTGTATTAGTGTGGAAAAAACACTTTTTGCACTTGTGATAGTGTTGAAAAACCACTTTTCACACTTGTGTTAGTGTTGAAAAACCACTTTTCGCACTTGTGTTAGTTTTGAAAAACCACTTTTCGCACTTGTGTTGGTGCAGGAAACCACTTTTGCACTTGTATTAGTGTGGAAAAAACACTTTTTGCACTTGTGATACTGTTGAAAAACCACTTTTCGCACTTGTGTTAGTGTTGAAAAACCGCTTTTCGCACTTGTGTTGGTGCAGGAAACCACTTTTGCACTTGTATTAGTGTGGAAAAAACACTTTTCGCACTTGTGTTATTGTTGAAAAACCACTTTTCGCACTTGTGTTGGTGCAGGGAACCACTTCTGCACTTGTATTAGTGTGGAAAAAACACTTTTCGCACTTGTGTTAGTGTTGAAAAATCACTTTTCGCACTTGTGTTAGTGCTGAAAAACCACTTTTCGCACTTGTGTTGGTGCAGGAAACCACTTTTGCACTTGTATTAGTGTGGAAAACACACTTTTTGCACTTGTGATAGTGTTGAAAAACCACTTTTCGCACTTGTGTTAGTGTTGAAAAACCACTTTTCGCACTTGTGTTGGTGCAGGAAACCACTTTTGCACTTGTATTAGTGTGGAAAAACCACTTTTCGCACTTGTGTTAGTGTTGAAAAACCACTTTTCGCACTTGTGTTGGTGCAGGAAACCACTTTTGCACTTGTATTAGTGTTGAAAAATCACTTTTCGCACTTGTGTTAGTGTTGAAAAACCACTTTTCGCACTTGTGTTGGTGCAGGAAACCACTTTTGCACTTGTATTAGTGTGGAAAAAACACTTTTTGCACTTGTGATAGTGTTGAAAAACCACTTTTCGCACTTGTGTTAGTGTTGAAAAACCACTTTTCGCACTTGTGTTAGTGTTGAAAAAACATTTTCGCACTTGTGTTGGTGCAGGAAACCACTTTTGCACTTGTATTAGTGTGGAAAAACTACTTTTCGCACTTGTGTTAGTGTTGAAAAACCACTTTTCGCACTTGTGTTAGTGTTGAAAAACCACTTTTCGCACTTGTGTTGGTGCAGGAAACCACTTTTGCACTTGTATTAGTGTGGAAAAAACACTTTTTGCACTTGTGATAGTGTTGAAAAACCACTTTTCGCACTTGTGTTAGTGTTGAAAAACCACTTTTCGCACTTGTGTTAGTGTTGAAAAACCACTTTTCGCACTTGTGTTGGTGCAGGAAACCTCTTTTGCACTTGTATTAGTGTGGAAAAAACACTTTTTGCACTTGTGATAGTGTTGAAAAACCACTTTTCACACTTGTGTTAGTGTTGAAAAACCACTTTTCGCACTTGTGTTAGTTTTGAAAAACCACTTTTCGCACTTGTGTTGGTGCAGGAAACCACTTTTGCACTTGTATTAGTGTGGAAAAAACACTTTTTGCACTTGTGATACTGTTGAAAAACCACTTTTCGCACTTGTGTTAGTGTTGAAAAACCGCTTTTCGCACTTGTGTTGGTGCAGGAAACCACTTTTGCACTTGTATTAGTGTGGAAAAAACACTTTTCGCACTTGTGTTAGTGTTGAAAAACCACTTTTCGCACTTGTGTTAGTGTTGAAAAACCATTTTCGCACTTGTGTTGGTGCAGGAAACCACTTTTGCACTTGTATTAGTGTGTAAAAACCACTTTTCGCACTTGTGTTAGTGTTGAAAAACCACTTTTCGCACTTGTGTTAGTGTTGAAAAAACACTTTTCGCACTTGTGTTGGTGCAGGAAACCACTTTTGCACTTGTATTAGTGTGGAAAAAACACTTTTTGCACTTGTGATAGTGTTGAAAAACCACTTTTCGCACTTGTGTTAGTGTTGAAAAACCACTTTTCGCACTTGTGTTAGTGTTGAAAAACCACTTTTCGCACTTGTGTTGGTGCAGGAAACCACTTTTGCACTTGTATTAGTGTGGAAAAAACACTTTTCGCACTTGTGTTAGTGTTGAAAAACCACTTTTCGCACTTGTGTTAGTGTTGAAAAACCACTTTTCGCACTTGTGTTAGTGTTGAAAAACCACTTTTCGCACTTGTGTTGGTGCAGGAAACCACTTTTGCACTTGTATTAGTGTGGAAAAAACACTTTTTGCACTTGTGATAGTGTTGAAAAACCACTTTTCGCACTTGTGTTAGTGTTGAAAAACAACTTTTCGCACTTGTGTTAGTGTTGAAAAACCACTTTTCGCACTTGTGCTGGTGCAGGAAACCACGTTTGCACTTGTATTAGTGTGGAAAAACTACTTTTCGCACTTGTGTTAGTGTTGAAAAACCACTTTTCGCACTTGTGTTAGTGTTGAAAAACCACTTTTCGCACTTGTGTTAGTGTTGAAAAACCACTTTTCGCACTTGTGTTGGTGCAGGAAACCACTTTTGCACTTGTATTAGTGTGGAAAAAACACTTTTTGCACTTGTGATAGTGTTGAAAAACCACTTTTCGCACTTGTGTTAGTGTTGAAAAACCACTTTTCGCACTTGTGTTGGTGCAGGAAACCACTTTTGCACTTGTATTAGTGTGGAAAAAACACTTTTTGCACTTGTGATAGTGTTGAAAAACCACTTTTCGCACTTGTGTTAGTGTTGAAAAACCACTTTTCGCACTTGTGTTGGTGCAGGAAACCACTTTTGCACTTGCATTAGTGTGGAAAAAAACACTTTTTGCACTTGTGATAGTGTTGAAAAACCACTTTTCGCACTTGTGTTAGTGTTGAAAAACCACTTTTCGCACTTGTATTGGTGCAGGAAACCACTTTTGTACTTGTATTAGTGTGGGAAAACCACTTTTCGCACTTGTGTTAGTGTTGAAAAACCACTTTTCGCACTTGTGTTATTGTTGAAAAACCACTTTTCGCAGTTGTGTTGGTGCAGGGAACCACTTTTGCACTTGTATTAGTGTGGAAAAAACACTTTTCGCACTTGTGTTAGTGTTGAAAAATCACTTTTCGCACTTGTGTTAGTGCTGAAAAACCACTTTTCGCACTTGTGTTGGTGCAGGAAACCACTTTTGCACTTGTATTAGTGTGGAAAACACACTTTTTGCACTTGTGATAGTGTTGAAAAACCACTTTTCGCACTTGTGTTAGTGTTGAAAAACCACTTTTCGCACTTGTGTTGGTGCAGGAAACCACTTTTGCACTTGTATTAGTGTGGAAAAACCACTTTTCGCACTTGTGTTAGTGTTGAAAAACCACTTTTCGCACTTGTGTTGGTGCAGGAAACCACTTTTGCACTTGTATTAGTGTTGAAAAATCACTTTTCGCACTTGTGTTAGTGTTGAAAAACCACTTTTCGCACTTGTGTTGGTGCAGGAAACCACTTTTGCACTTGTATTAGTGTGGAAAAAACACTTTTTGCACTTGTGATAGTGTTGAAAAACCACTTTTCGCACTTGTGTTAGTGTTGAAAAACCACTTTTCGCACTTGTGTTAGTGTTGAAAAAACATTTTCGCACTTGTGTTGGTGCAGGAAACCACTTTTGCACTTGTATTAGTGTGGAAAAACTACTTTTCGCACTTGTGTTAGTGTTGAAAAACCACTTTTCGCACTTGTGTTAGTGTTGAAAAACCACTTTTCGCACTTGTGTTGGTGCAGGAAACCACTTTTGCACTTGTATTAGTGTGGAAAAAACACTTTTTGCACTTGTGATAGTGTTGAAAAACCACTTTTCGCACTTGTGTTAGTGTTGAAAAACCACTTTTCGCACTTGTGTTAGTGTTGAAAAACCACTTTTCGCACTTGTGTTGGTGCAGGAAACCTCTTTTGCACTTGTATTAGTGTGGAAAAAACACTTTTTGCACTTGTGATAGTGTTGAAAAACCACTTTTCACACTTGTGTTAGTGTTGAAAAACCACTTTTCGCACTTGTGTTAGTTTTGAAAAACCACTTTTCGCACTTGTGTTGGTGCAGGAAACCACTTTTGCACTTGTATTAGTGTGGAAAAAACACTTTTTGCACTTGTGATACTGTTGAAAAACCACTTTTCGCACTTGTGTTAGTGTTGAAAAACCGCTTTTCGCACTTGTGTTGGTGCAGGAAACCACTTTTGCACTTGTATTAGTGTGGAAAAAACACTTTTCGCACTTGTGTTAGTGTTGAAAAACCACTTTTCGCACTTGTGTTAGTGTTGAAAAACCATTTTCGCACTTGTGTTGGTGCAGGAAACCACTTTTGCACTTGTATTAGTGTGTAAAAACCACTTTTCGCACTTGTGTTAGTGTTGAAAAACCACTTTTCGCACTTGTGTTAGTGTTGAAAAAACACTTTTCGCACTTGTGTTGGTGCAGGAAACCACTTTTGCACTTGTATTAGTGTGGAAAAAACACTTTTTGCACTTGTGATAGTGTTGAAAAACCACTTTTCGCACTTGTGTTAGTGTTGAAAAACCACTTTTCGCACTTGTGCTGGTGCAGGAAACCACTTTTGCACTTGTATTAGTGTGGAAAAACTACTTTTCGCACTTGTGTTAGTGTTGAAAAACCACTTTTCGCACTTGTGTTATTGTTGAAAAACCACTTTTCGCACTTGTGTTAGTGTTGAAAAACCACTTTTCGCACTTGTGTTGGTGCAGGAAACCACTTTTGCACTTGTATTAGTGTGGAAAAAACACTTTTTGCACTTGTGATAGTGTTGA
This sequence comes from Myxine glutinosa, assembly GCF_964187855.1. NCBI lineage: Eukaryota > Metazoa > Chordata > Myxini > Myxiniformes > Myxinidae > Myxine > Myxine glutinosa. The sequence continues at coordinate 52,627 of NW_027617414.1, forward strand.
AAAACCACTTTTCGCACTTGTGTTAGTGTTGAAAAACCACTTTTCGCACTTGTGTTGGTGCAGGAAACCACTTTTGCACTTGTATTAGTGTGGAAAAAACACTTTTTGCACTTGTGATAGTGTTGAAAAACCACTTTTCGCACTTGTGTTAGTGTTGAAAAACCACTTTTCGCACTTGTGTTGGTGCAGGAAACCACTTTTGCACTTGCATTAGTGTGGAAAAAAACACTTTTTGCACTTGTTATAGTGTTGAAAAACCACTTTTCGCACTTGTGTTAGTGTTGAAAAACCACTTTTCGCACTTGTGTTGGTGCAGGAAACCACTTTTGTACTTGTATTAGTGTGGGAAAACCACTTTTCGCACTTGTGTTAGTGTTGAAAAACCACTTTTCGCACTTGTGTTATTGTTGAAAAACCACTTTTCGCACTTGTGTTGGTGCAGGGAACCACTTTTGCACTTGTATTAGTGTGGAAAAAACACTTTTCGCACTTGTGTTAGTGTTGAAAAACCACTTTTCGCACTTGTGTTAGTGTTGAAAAACCACTTTTCGCACTTGTGTTGGTGCAGGAAACCACTTTTGCACTTGTATTAGTGTGGAAAACACACTTTTTGCACTTGTGATAGTGTTGAAAAACCACTTTTCGCACTTGTGTTAGTGTTGAAAAACCACTTTTCGCACTTGTGTTGGTGCAGGAAACCACTTTTGCACTTGTATTAGTGTGGAAAAACCACTTTTCGCACTTGTGTTAGTGTTGAAAAACCACTTTTCGCACTTGTGTTGGTGCAGGAAACCACTTTTGCACTTGTATTAGTGTTGAAAAATCACTTTTCGCACTTGTGTTAGTGTTGAAAAACCACTTTTCGCACTTGTGTTGGTGCAGGAAACCACTTTTGCACTTGTATTAGTGTGGAAAAAACACTTTTTGCACTTGTGATAGTGTTGAAAAACCACTTTTCGCACTTGTGTTAGTGTTGAAAAACCACTTTTCGCACTTGTGTTAGTGTTGAAAAAACATTTTCGCACTTGTGTTGGTGCAGGAAACCACTTTTGCACTTGTATTAGTGTGGAAAAACTACTTTTCGCACTTGTGTTAGTGTTGAAAAACCACTTTTCGCACTTGTGTTAGTGTTGAAAAACCACTTTTCGCACTTGTGTTGGTGCAGGAAACCACTTTTGCACTTGTATTAGTGTGGAAAAAACACTTTTTGCACTTGTGATAGTGTTGAAAAACCACTTTTCGCACTTGTGTTAGTGTTGAAAAACCACTTTTCGCACTTGTGTTAGTGTTGAAAAACCACTTTTCGCACTTGTGTTGGTGCAGGAAACCACTTTTGCACTTGTATTAGTGTGGTAAAAACACTTTTTGCACTTGTGATAGTGTTGAAAAACCACTTTTCGCACTTGTGTTAGTGTTGAAAAACCACTTTTCGCACTTGTGTTAGTGTTGAAAAACCACTTTTCGCACTTGTGTTAGTGTTGAAAAACCACTTTTCGCACTTGTGTTGGTGCAGGAAACCACTTTTGCACTTGTATTAGTGTGGAAAAAACACTTTTTGCACTTGTGATAGTGTTGAAAAACCACTTTTCGCACTTGTGTTAGTGTTGAAAAACCACTTTTCGCACTTGTGTTGGTGCAGGAAACCACTTTTGCACTTGTATTAGTGTGGAAAAAACACTTTTTGCACTTGTGATAGTGTTGAAAAACCACTTTTCGCACTTGTGTTAGTGTTGAAAAACCACTTTTCGCACTTGTGTTGGTGCAGGAAACCACTTTTGCACTTGCATTAGTGTGGAAAAAAACACTTTTTGCACTTGTGATAGTGTTGAAAAACCACTTTTCGCACTTGTGTTAGTGTTGAAAAACCACTTTTCGCACTTGTATTGGTGCAGGAAACCACTTTTGTACTTGTATTAGTGTGGGAAAACCACTTTTCGCACTTGTGTTAGTGTTGAAAAACCACTTTTCGCACTTGTGTTATTGTTGAAAAACCACTTTTCGCACTTGTGTTGGTGCAGGGAACCACTTTTGCACTTGTATTAGTGTGGAAAAAACACTTTTCGCACTTGTGTTAGTGTTGAAAAATCACTTTTCGCACTTGTGTTAGTGCTGAAAAACCACTTTTCGCACTTGTGTTGGTGCAGGAAACCACTTTTGCACTTGTATTAGTGTGGAAAACACACTTTTTGCACTTGTGATAGTGTTGAAAAACCACTTTTCGCACTTGTGTTGGTGCAGGAAACCACTTTTGCACTTGTATTAGTGTGGAAAAACCACTTTTCGCACTTGTGTTAGTGTTGAAAAACCACTTTTCGCACTTGTGTTGGTGCAGGAAACCACTTTTGCACTTGTATTAGTGTTGAAAAATCACTTTTCGCACTTGTGTTAGTGTTGAAAAACCACTTTTCGCACTTGTGTTGGTGCAGGAAACCACTTTTGCACTTGTATTAGTGTGGAAAAAACACTTTTTGCACTTGTGATAGTGTTGAAAAACCACTTTTCGCACTTGTGTTAGTGTTGAAAAACCACTTTTCGCACTTGTGTTAGTGTTGAAAAAACATTTTCGCACTTGTGTTGGTGCAGGAAACCACTTTTGCACTTGTATTAGTGTGGAAAAACTACTTTTCGCACTTGTGTTAGTGTTGAAAAACCACTTTTCGCACTTGTGTTAGTGTTGAAAAACCACTTTTCGCACTTGTGTTGGTGCAGGAAACCACTTTTGCACTTGTATTAGTGTGGAAAAAACACTTTTTGCACTTGTGATAGTGTTGAAAAACCACTTTTCGCACTTGTGTTAGTGTTGAAAAACCACTTTTCGCACTTGTGTTAGTGTTGAAAAACCACTTTTCGCACTTGTGTTGGTGCAGGAAACCTCTTTTGCACTTGTATTAGTGTGGAAAAAACACTTTTTGCACTTGTGATAGTGTTGAAAAACCACTTTTCACACTTGTGTTAGTGTTGAAAAACCACTTTTCGCACTTGTGTTAGTTTTGAAAAACCACTTTTCGCACTTGTGTTGGTGCAGGAAACCACTTTTGCACTTGTATTAGTGTGGAAAAAACACTTTTCGCACTTGTGTTAGTGTTGAAAAACCACTTTTCGCACTTGTGTTAGTGTTGAAAAACCATTTTCGCACTTGTGTTGGTGCAGGAAACCACTTTTGCACTTGTATTAGTGTGTAAAAACCACTTTTCGCACTTGTGTTAGTGTTGAAAAACCACTTTTCGCACTTGTGTTAGTGTTGAAAAAACACTTTTCGCACTTGTGTTGGTGCAGGAAACCACTTTTGCACTTGTATTAGTGTGGAAAAAACACTTTTTGCACTTGTGATAGTGTTGAAAAACCACTTTTCGCACTTGTGTTAGTGTTGAAAAACCACTTTTCGCACTTGTGTTAGTGTTGAAAAACCACTTTTCGCACTTGTGTTGGTGCAGGAAACCACTTTTGCACTTGTATTAGTGTGGAAAAAACACTTTTCGCACTTGTGTTAGTGTTGAAAAACCACTTTTCGCACTTGTGTTGGTGCAGGAAACCACTTTTGCACTTGTATTAGTGTGGAAAAAACACTTTTTGCACTTGTGATAGTGTTGAAAAACCACTTTTCGCACTTGTGTTAGTGTTGAAAAACAACTTTTCGCACTTGTGTTAGTGTTGAAAAAACACTTTTCGCACTTGTGTTGGTGCAGGAAACCACTTTTGCACTTGTATTAGTGTGGAAAAAACACTTTTTGCACTTGTGATAGTGTTGAAAAACCACTTTTCGCACTTGTGTTAGTGTTGAAAAACCACTTTTCGCACTTGTGTTAGTGTTGAAAAACCACTTTTCGCACTTGTGTTGGTGCAGGAAACCACTTTTGCACTTGTATTAGTGTGGAAAAAACACTTTTCGCACTTGTGTTAGTGTTGAAAAACCACTTTTCGCACTTGTGTTGGTGCAGGAAACCACTTTTGCACTTGTATTAGTGTGGAAAAAACACTTTTTGCACTTGTGATAGTGTTGAAAAACCACTTTTCGCACTTGTGTTAGTGTTGAAAAACAACTTTTCGCACTTGTGTTAGTGTTGAAAAACCACTTTTCGCACTTGTGCTGGTGCAGGAAACCACGTTTGCACTTGTATTAGTGTGGAAAAACTACTTTTCGCACTTGTGTTAGTGTTGAAAAACCACTTTTCGCACTTGTGTTAGTGTTGAAAAACCACTTTTCGCACTTGTGTTAGTGTTGAAAAACCACTTTTCGCACTTGTGTTGGTGCAGGAAACCACTTTTGCACTTGTATTAGTGTGGAAAAAACACTTTTTGCACTTGTGATAGTGTTGAAAAACCACTTTTCGCACTTGTGTTAGTGTTGAAAAACCACTTTTCGCACTTGTGTTGGTGCAGGAAACCACTTTTGCACTTGTATTAGTGTGGAAAAAACACTTTTTGCACTTGTGATAGTGTTGAAAAACCACTTTTCGCACTTGTGTTAGTGTTGAAAAACCACTTTTCGCACTTGTGTTGGTGCAGGAAACCACTTTTGCACTTGCATTAGTGTGGAAAAAAACACTTTTTGCACTTGTGATAGTGTTGAAAAACCACTTTTCGCACTTGTGTTAGTGTTGAAAAACCACTTTTCGCACTTGTATTGGTGCAGGAAACCACTTTTGTACTTGTATTAGTGTGGGAAAACCACTTTTCGCACTTGTGTTAGTGTTGAAAAACCACTTTTCGCACTTGTGTTATTGTTGAAAAACCACTTTTCGCAGTTGTGTTGGTGCAGGGAACCACTTTTGCACTTGTATTAGTGTGGAAAAAACACTTTTCGCACTTGTGTTAGTGTTGAAAAATCACTTTTCGCACTTGTGTTAGTGCTGAAAAACCACTTTTCGCACTTGTGTTGGTGCAGGAAACCACTTTTGCACTTGTATTAGTGTGGAAAACACACTTTTTGCACTTGTGATAGTGTTGAAAAACCACTTTTCGCACTTGTGTTAGTGTTGAAAAACCACTTTTCGCACTTGTGTTGGTGCAGGAAACCACTTTTGCACTTGTATTAGTGTGGAAAAACCACTTTTCGCACTTGTGTTAGTGTTGAAAAACCACTTTTCGCACTTGTGTTGGTGCAGGAAACCACTTTTGCACTTGTATTAGTGTTGAAAAATCACTTTTCGCACTTGTGTTAGTGTTGAAAAACCACTTTTCGCACTTGTGTTGGTGCAGGAAACCACTTTTGCACTTGTATTAGTGTGGAAAAAACACTTTTTGCACTTGTGATAGTGTTGAAAAACCACTTTTCGCACTTGTGTTAGTGTTGAAAAACCACTTTTCGCACTTGTGTTAGTGTTGAAAAAACATTTTCGCACTTGTGTTGGTGCAGGAAACCACTTTTGCACTTGTATTAGTGTGGAAAAACTACTTTTCGCACTTGTGTTAGTGTTGAAAAACCACTTTTCGCACTTGTGTTAGTGTTGAAAAACCACTTTTCGCACTTGTGTTGGTGCAGGAAACCACTTTTGCACTTGTATTAGTGTGGAAAAAACACTTTTTGCACTTGTGATAGTGTTGAAAAACCACTTTTCGCACTTGTGTTAGTGTTGAAAAACCACTTTTCGCACTTGTGTTAGTGTTGAAAAACCACTTTTCGCACTTGTGTTGGTGCAGGAAACCTCTTTTGCACTTGTATTAGTGTGGAAAAAACACTTTTTGCACTTGTGATAGTGTTGAAAAACCACTTTTCACACTTGTGTTAGTGTTGAAAAACCACTTTTCGCACTTGTGTTAGTTTTGAAAAACCACTTTTCGCACTTGTGTTGGTGCAGGAAACCACTTTTGCACTTGTATTAGTGTGGAAAAAACACTTTTTGCACTTGTGATACTGTTGAAAAACCACTTTTCGCACTTGTGTTGGTGCAGGAAACCACTTTTGCACTTGTATTAGTGTGGAAAAAACACTTTTCGCACTTGTGTTAGTGTTGAAAAACCACTTTTCGCACTTGTGTTAGTGTTGAAAAACCATTTTCGCACTTGTGTTGGTGCAGGAAACCACTTTTGCACTTGTATTAGTGTGTAAAAACCACTTTTCGCACTTGTGTTAGTGTTGAAAAACCACTTTTCGCACTTGTGTTAGTGTTGAAAAAACACTTTTCGCACTTGTGTTGGTGCAGGAAACCACTTTTGCACTTGTATTAGTGTGGAAAAAACACTTTTTGCACTTGTGATAGTGTTGAAAAACCACTTTTCGCACTTGTGTTAGTGTTGAAAAACCACTTTTCGCACTTGTGTTAGTGTTGAAAAACCACTTTTCGCACTTGTGTTGGTGCAGGAAACCACTTTTGCACTTGTATTAGTGTGGAAAAAACACTTTTTGCACTTGTGATACTGTTGAAAAACCACTTTTCGCACTTGTGTTAGTGTTGAAAAAACACTTTTCGCACTTGTGTTGGTGCAGGAAACCACTTTTGCACTTGTATTAGTGTGGAAAAAACACTTTTTGCACTTGTGATAGTGTTGAAACACCACTTTTCGCACTTGTGTTAGTGTTGAAAAACCACTTTTCGCACTTGTGTTAGTGTTGAAAAACCACTTTTCGCACTTGTGTTGGTGCAGGAAACCACTTTTGCACTTGTATTAGTGTGGAAAAAACACTTTTTGCACTTGTGATACTGTTGAAAAACCACTTTTCGCACTTGTGTTAGTGTTGAAAAACCGCTTTTCGCACTTGTGTTGGTGCAGGAAACCACTTTTGCAATTGTATTAGTGTGGAAAAAACACTTTTCGCACTTGTGTTAGTGTTGAAAAACCACTTTTCGCACTTGTGTTAGTGTTGAAAAACCACTTTTCGCACTTGTGTTGGTGCAGGAAACCACTTTTGCACTTGTATTAGTGTGGAAAAAACACTTTTTGCACTTGTGATAGTGTTGAAAAACCACTTTTCGCACTTGTGTTAGTGTTGAAAAACCACTTTTCGCACTTGTGTTGGTGCAGGAAACCACTTTTGCACTTGTATTAGTGTGGTAAAAACACTTTTTGCACTTGTGATAGTGTTGAAAAACCACTTTTCGCACTTGTGTTAGTGTTGAAAAACCACTTTTCGCACTTGTGTTAGTGTTGAAAAACCACTTTTCGCACTTGTGTTGGTGCAGGAAACCACTTTTGCACTTGTATTAGTGTGGAAAAACACTTTTTGGACTTGTGATAGTGTTGAAAAACCACTTTTCGCACTTGTGTTAGTGTTGAAAAACCACTTTTTGCACTTGTGTTGGTGCAGGAAACCACTTTTGCACTTGTATTAGTGTGGAAAAAACACTTTTCGCACTTGTGTTAGTGTTGAAAAACCACTTTTCGCACTTGTGTTAGTGTTGAAAAACCACTTTTCGCACTTGTGTTGGTGCAGGAAACCACTTTTGCACTTGTATTAGTGTGGAAAAAACACTTTTTGCACTTGTGATAGTGTTGAAAAACCACTTTTCGCACTTGTGTTAGTGTTGAAAAACCACTTTTCGCACTTGTGTTGGTGCAGGAAACCACTTTTGCACTTGTATTAGTGTGGAAAAAACACTTTTTGCACTTGTGATAGTGTTGAAAAACCACTTTTCGCACTTGTGTTAGTGTTGAAAAACCACTTTTCGCACTTGTGTTGGTGCAGGAAACCACTTTTGCACTTGTATTAGTGTGGAAAAAAACACTTTTTGCACTTGTGATAGTGTTGAAAAACCACTTTTCGCACTTGTGTTAGTGTTGAAAAACCACTTTTCGCACTTGTGTTGGTGCAGGAAACCACTTTTGTACTTGTACTAGTGTGGGAAAACCACTTTTCGCACTTGTGTTAGTGTTGAAAAACCACTTTTCGCACTTGTGTTATTGTTGAAAAACCACTTTTCGCACTTGTGTTGGTGCAGGAAACCACTTTTGCACTTGTATTAGTGTGGCAAAAACACTTTTCGCACTTGTGTTAGTGTTGAAAAACCACTTTTCGCAATTGTGTTAGTGTTGAAAAGCCACTTTTCGCACTTGTGTTGGTGCAGGAAACCACTTTTGCACTTGTATTAGTGTGGAAAACACACTTTTTGCACTTGTGATAGTGTTGAAAAACCACTTTTCGCACTTGTGTTAGTGTTGAAAAACCAGTTTTCGCACTTGTGTTGGTGCAGGAAACCACTTTTGCACTTGTATTAGTGTGGAAAAACCACTTTTCGCACTTGTGTTAGTGTTGAAAAACCACTTTTCGCACTTGTGTTGGTGCAGGAAACCACTTTTGCACTTGTATTAGTGTGGAAAAAACACTTTTTGTACTTGTGATAGTGTTGAAAAATCACTTTTCGCACTTGTGTTGGTGCAGGAAACCACTTTTGCTCTTGTATTAGTGTTGAAAAATCACTTTTCGCACTTGTGTTAGTGTTGAAAAACCACTTTTCGCACTTGTGTTGGTGCAGGAAACCACTTTTGCACTTGTATTAGTGTGGAAAAAACACTTTTTGCACTTGTGATAGTGTTGAAAAACCACTTTTCGCACTTGTGTTAGTGTTGAAAAACAACTTTTCGCACTTGTGTTAGTGTTGAAAAACCACTTTTCGCACTTGTGCTGGTGCAGGAAACCACTTTTGCACTTGTATTAGTGTGGAAAAACTACTTTTCGCACTTGTGTTAGTGTTGAAAAACCACTTTTCGCACTTGTGTTATTGTTGAAAAACCACTTTTCGCACTTGTGTTAGTGTTGAAAAACCACTTTTCGCACTTGTGTTGGTGCAGGAAACCACTTTTGCACTTGTATTAGTGTGGAAAAAACACTTTTTGCACTTGTGATAGTGTTGAAAAACCACTTTTCGCACTTGTGTTAGTGTTGAAAAACCACTTTTCGCACTTGTGTTGGTGCAGGAAACCACTTTTGCACTTGTATTAGTGTGGAAAAAACACTTTTTGCACTTGTGATAGTGTTGAAAAACCACTTTTCGCACTTGTGTTAGTGTTGAAAAACCACTTTTCGCACTTGTGTTGGTGCAGGAAACCACTTTTGCACTTGCATTAGTGTGGAAAAAAACACTTTTTGCACTTGTTATAGTGTTGAAAAACCACTTTTCGCACTTGTGTTATTTTTGAAAAACCACTTTTCGCACTTGTGTTGGTGCAGGAAACCACTTTTGTACTTGTATTAGTGTGGGAAAACCACTTTTCGCACTTGTGTTAGTGTTGAAAAACCACTTTTCGCACTTGTGTTATTGTTGAAAAACCACTTTTCGCACTTGTGTTGGTGCAGGGAACCACTTTTGCACTTGTATTAGTGTGGAAAAAACACTTTTCGCACTTGTGTTAGTGTTGAAAAACCATTTTTCGCACTTGTGTTAGTGTTGAAAAACCACTTTTCGCACTTGTGTTGGTGCAGGAAACCACTTTTGCACTTGTATTAGTGTGGAAAACACACTTTTTGCACTTGTGATAGTGTTGAAAAACCACTTTTCGCACTTGTGTTAGTGTTGAAAAACCACTTTTCGCACTTGTGTTGGTGCAGGAAACCACTTTTGCACTTGTATTAGTGTGGAAAAACCACTTTTCGCACTTGTGTTAGTGTTGAAAAACCACTTTTCGCACTTGTGTTGGTGCAGGAAACCACTTTTGCACTTGTATTAGTGTTGAAAAATCACTTTTCGCACTTGTGTTAGTGTTGAAAAACCACTTTTCGCACTTGTGTTGGTGCAGGAAACCACTTTTGCACTTGTATTAGTGTGGAAAAAACACTTTTTGCACTTGTGATAGTGTTGAAAAACCACTTTTCGCACTTGTGTTAGTGTTGAAAAACCACTTTTCGCACTTGTGTTAGTGTTGAAAAAACATTTTCGCACTTGTGTTGGTGCAGGAAACCACTTTTGCACTTGTATTAGTGTGGAAAAACTACTTTTCGCACTTGTGTTAGTGTTGAAAAACCACTTTTCGCACTTGTGTTAGTGTTGAAAAACCACTTTTCGCACTTGTGTTGGTGCAGGAAACCACTTTTGCACTTGTATTAGTGTGGAAAAACACTTTTTGGACTTGTGATAGTGTTGAAAAACCACTTTTCGCACTTGTGTTAGTGTTGAAAAACCACTTTTTGCACTTGTGTTGGTGCAGGAAACCACTTTTGCACTTGTATTAGTGTGGAAAAAACACTTTTCGCACTTGTGTTAGTGTTGAAAAACCACTTTTCGCACTTGTGTTAGTGTTGAAAAACCACTTTTCGCACTTGTGTTGGTGCAGGAAACCACTTTTGCACTTGTATTAGTGTGGAAAAAACACTTTTTGCACTTGTGATAGTGTTGAAAAACCACTTTTCGCACTTGTGTTAGTGTTGAAAAACCACTTTTCGCACTTGTGTTGGTGCAGGAAACCACTTTTGCACTTGTATTAGTGTGGAAAAAACACTTTTTGCACTTGTGATAGTGTTGAAAAACCACTTTTCGCACTTGTGTTAGTGTTGAAAAACCACTTTTCGCACTTGTGTTGGTGCAGGAAACCACTTTTGCACTTGTATTAGTGTGGAAAAAAACACTTTTTGCACTTGTGATAGTGTTGAAAAACCACTTTTCGCACTTGTGTTAGTGTTGAAAAACCACTTTTCGCACTTGTGTTGGTGCAGGAAACCACTTTTGTACTTGTACTAGTGTGGGAAAACCACTTTTCGCACTTGTGTTAGTGTTGAAAAACCACTTTTCGCACTTGTGTTATTGTTGAAAAACCACTTTTCGCACTTGTGTTGGTGCAGGAAACCACTTTTGCACTTGTATTAGTGTGGCAAAAACACTTTTCGCACTTGTGTTAGTGTTGAAAAACCACTTTTCGCAATTGTGTTAGTGTTGAAAAGCCACTTTTCGCACTTGTGTTGGTGCAGGAAACCACTTTTGCACTTGTATTAGTGTGGAAAACACACTTTTTGCACTTGTGATAGTGTTGAAAAACCACTTTTCGCACTTGTGTTAGTGTTGAAAAACCAGTTTTCGCACTTGTGTTGGTGCAGGAAACCACTTTTGCACTTGTATTAGTGTGGAAAAACCACTTTTCGCACTTGTGTTAGTGTTGAAAAACCACTTTTCGCACTTGTGTTGGTGCAGGAAACCACTTTTGCACTTGTATTAGTGTGGAAAAAACACTTTTTGTACTTGTGATAGTGTTGAAAAATCACTTTTCGCACTTGTGTTGGTGCAGGAAACCACTTTTGCTCTTGTATTAGTGTTGAAAAATCACTTTTCGCACTTGTGTTAGTGTTGAAAAACCACTTTTCGCACTTGTGTTGGTGCAGGAAACCACTTTTGCACTTGTATTAGTGTGGAAAAAACACTTTTTGCACTTGTGATAGTGTTGAAAAACCACTTTTCGCACTTGTGTTAGTGTTGAAAAACAACTTTTCGCACTTGTGTTAGTGTTGAAAAACCACTTTTCGCACTTGTGCTGGTGCAGGAAACCACTTTTGCACTTGTATTAGTGTGGAAAAACTACTTTTCGCACTTGTGTTAGTGTTGAAAAACCACTTTTCGCACTTGTGTTATTGTTGAAAAACCACTTTTCGCACTTGTGTTAGTGTTGAAAAACCACTTTTCGCACTTGTGTTGGTGCAGGAAACCACTTTTGCACTTGTATTAGTGTGGAAAAAACACTTTTTGCACTTGTGATAGTGTTGAAAAACCACTTTTCGCACTTGTGTTAGTGTTGAAAAACCACTTTTCGCACTTGTGTTGGTGCAGGAAACCACTTTTGCACTTGTATTAGTGTGGAAAAAACACTTTTTGCACTTGTGATAGTGTTGAAAAACCACTTTTCGCACTTGTGTTAGTGTTGAAAAACCACTTTTCGCACTTGTGTTGGTGCAGGAAACCACTTTTGCACTTGCATTAGTGTGGAAAAAAACACTTTTTGCACTTGTTATAGTGTTGAAAAACCACTTTTCGCACTTGTGTTATTTTTGAAAAACCACTTTTCGCACTTGTGTTGGTGCAGGAAACCACTTTTGTACTTGTATTAGTGTGGGAAAACCACTTTTCGCACTTGTGTTAGTGTTGAAAAACCACTTTTCGCACTTGTGTTATTGTTGAAAAACCACTTTTCGCACTTGTGTTGGTGCAGGGAACCACTTTTGCACTTGTATTAGTGTGGAAAAAACACTTTTCGCACTTGTGTTAGTGTTGAAAAACCATTTTTCGCACTTGTGTTAGTGTTGAAAAACCACTTTTCGCACTTGTGTTGGTGCAGGAAACCACTTTTGCACTTGTATTAGTGTGGAAAACACACTTTTTGCACTTGTGATAGTGTTGAAAAACCACTTTTCGCACTTGTGTTAGTGTTGAAAAACCACTTTTCGCACTTGTGTTGGTGCAGGAAACCACTTTTGCACTTGTATTAGTGTGGAAAAACCACTTTTCGCACTTGTGTTAGTGTTGAAAAACCACTTTTCGCACTTGTGTTGGTGCAGGAAACCACTTTTGCACTTGTATTAGTGTTGAAAAATCACTTTTCGCACTTGTGTTAGTGTTGAAAAACCACTTTTCGCACTTGTGTTGGTGCAGGAAACCACTTTTGCACTTGTATTAGTGTGGAAAAAACACTTTTTGCACTTGTGATAGTGTTGAAAAACCACTTTTCGCACTTGTGTTAGTGTTGAAAAACCACTTTTCGCACTTGTGTTAGTGTTGAAAAAACATTTTCGCACTTGTGTTGGTGCAGGAAACCACTTTTGCACTTGTATTAGTGTGGAAAAACTACTTTTCGCACTTGTGTTAGTGTTGAAAAACCACTTTTCGCACTTGTGTTAGTGTTGAAAAACCACTTTTCGCACTTGTGTTGGTGCAGGAAACCACTTTTGCACTTGTATTAGTGTGGAAAAAACACTTTTTGCACTTGTGATAGTGTTGAAAAACCACTTTTCGCACTTGTGTTAGTGTTGAAAAACCACTTTTCGCACTTGTGTTAGTGTTGAAAAACCACTTTTCGCACTTGTGTTGGTGCAGGAAACCACTTTTGCACTTGTATTAGTGTGGTAAAAACACTTTTTGCACTTGTGATAGTGTTGAAAAACCACTTTTCGCACTTGTGTTAGTGTTGAAAAACCACTTTTCGCACTTGTGTTAGTTTTGAAAAACCACTTTTCGCACTTGTGTTGGTGCAGGAAACCACTTTTGCACTTGTATTAGTGTGGAAAAAACACTTTTTGCACTTGTGATACTGTTGAAAAACCACTTTTCGCACTTGTGTTAGTGTTGAAAAACCGCTTTTCGCACTTGTGTTGGTGCAGGAAACCACTTTTGCACTTGTATTAGTGTGGAAAAAACACTTTTCGCACTTGTGTTAGTGTTGAAAAACCACTTTTCGCACTTGTGTTAGTGTTGAAAAACCATTTTCGCACTTGTGTTGGTGCAGGAAACCACTTTTGCACTTGTATTAGTGTGGAAAAACCACTTTTCGCACTTGTGTTAGTGTTGAAAAACCACTTTTCGCACTTGTGTTAGTGTTGAAAAACCACTTTTCGCACTTGTGTTGGTGCAGGAAACCACTTTTGCACTTGCATTAGTGTGGAAAAAACACTTTTTGCACTTGTGATAGTGTTGAAAAACCACTTTTCGCACTTGTGTTAGTGTTGAAAAACCACTTTTCGCACTTGTGTTAGTGTTGAAAAACCACTTTTCGCACTTGTGTTGGTGCAGGAAACCACTTTTGCACTTGTATTAGTGTGGAAAAAAACACTTTTTGCACTTGTGATAGTGTTGAAAAACCACTTTTCGCACTTGTGTTAGTGTTGAAAAACCACTTTTCGCACTTGTGTTAGTGTTGAAAAACCAGTTTTCGCACTTGTGTTGGTGCAGGAAACCACTTTTGCACTTGTATTAGTGTGGAAAAACCACTTTTCGCACTTGTGTTAGTGTTGAAAAACCACTTTTCGCACTTGTGTTGGTGCAGGAAACCACTTTTGCACTTGTATTAGTGTGGAAAAAACACTTTTTGTACTTGTGATAGTGTTGAAAAATCACTTTTCGCACTTGTGTTGGTGCAGGAAACCACTTTTGCTCTTGTATTAGTGTTGAAAAATCACTTTTCGCACTTGTGTTAGTGTTGAAAAACCACTTTTCGCACTTGTGTTGGTGCAGGAAACCACTTTTGCACTTGTATTAGTGTGGAAAAAACACTTTTTGCACTTGTGATAGTGTTGAAAAACCACTTTTCGCACTTGTGTTAGTGTTGAAAAACAACTTTTCGCACTTGTGTTAGTGTTGAAAAACCACTTTTCGCACTTGTGCTGGTGCAGGAAACCACTTTTGCACTTGTATTAGTGTGGAAAAACTACTTTTCGCACTTGTGTTAGTGTTGAAAAACCACTTTTCGCACTTGTGTTATTGTTGAAAAACCACTTTTCGCACTTGTGTTAGTGTTGAAAAACCACTTTTCGCACTTGTGTTGGTGCAGGAAACCACTTTTGCACTTGTATTAGTGTGGAAAAAACACTTTTTGCACTTGTGATAGTGTTGAAAAACCACTTTTCGCACTTGTGTTAGTGTTGAAAAACCACTTTTCGCACTTGTGTTGGTGCAGGAAACCACTTTTGCACTTGTATTAGTGTGGAAAAAACACTTTTTGCACTTGTGATAGTGTTGAAAAACCACTTTTCGCACTTGTGTTAGTGTTGAAAAACCACTTTTCGCACTTGTGTTGGTGCAGGAAACCACTTTTGCACTTGCATTAGTGTGGAAAAAAACACTTTTTGCACTTGTTATAGTGTTGAAAAACCACTTTTCGCACTTGTGTTAGTGTTGAAAAACCACTTTTCGCACTTGTGTTGGTGCAGGAAACCACTTTTGTACTTGTATTAGTGTGGGAAAACCACTTTTCGCACTTGTGTTAGTGTTGAAAAACCACTTTTCGCACTTGTGTTATTGTTGAAAAACCACTTTTCGCACTTGTGTTGGTGCAGGGAACCACTTTTGCACTTGTATTAGTGTGGAAAAAACACTTTTCGCACTTGTGTTAGTGTTGAAAAACCACTTTTCGCACTTGTGTTAGTGTTGAAAAACCACTTTTCGCACTTGTGTTGGTGCAGGAAACCACTTTTGCACTTGTATTAGTGTGGAAAACACACTTTTTGCACTTGTGATAGTGTTGAAAAACCACTTTTCGCACTTGTGTTAGTGTTGAAAAACCACTTTTCGCACTTGTGTTGGTGCAGGAAACCACTTTTGCACTTGTATTAGTGTGGAAAAACCACTTTTCGCACTTGTGTTAGTGTTGAAAAACCACTTTTCGCACTTGTGTTGGTGCAGGAAACCACTTTTGCACTTGTATTAGTGTTGAAAAATCACTTTTCGCACTTGTGTTAGTGTTGAAAAACCACTTTTCGCACTTGTGTTGGTGCAGGAAACCACTTTTGCACTTGTATTAGTGTGGAAAAAACACTTTTTGCACTTGTGATAGTGTTGAAAAACCACTTTTCGCACTTGTGTTAGTGTTGAAAAACCACTTTTCGCACTTGTGTTAGTGTTGAAAAAACATTTTCGCACTTGTGTTGGTGCAGGAAACCACTTTTGCACTTGTATTAGTGTGGAAAAACTACTTTTCGCACTTGTGTTAGTGTTGAAAAACCACTTTTCGCACTTGTGTTAGTGTTGAAAAACCACTTTTCGCACTTGTGTTGGTGCAGGAAACCACTTTTGCACTTGTATTAGTGTGGAAAAAACACTTTTTGCACTTGTGATAGTGTTGAAAAACCACTTTTCGCACTTGTGTTAGTGTTGAAAAACCACTTTTCGCACTTGTGTTAGTGTTGAAAAACCACTTTTCGCACTTGTGTTGGTGCAGGAAACCACTTTTGCACTTGTATTAGTGTGGAAAAAACACTTTTTGCACTTGTGATAGTGTTGAAAAACCACTTTTCGCACTTGTGTTAGTGTTGAAAAACCACTTTTCGCACTTGTGTTAGTTTTGAAAAACCACTTTTCGCACTTGTGTTGGTGCAGGAAACCACTTTTGCACTTGTATTAGTGTGGAAAAAACACTTTTTGCACTTGTGATACTGTTGAAAAACCACTTTTCGCACTTGTGTTAGTGTTGAAAAACCGCTTTTCGCACTTGTGTTGGTGCAGGAAACCACTTTTGCACTTGTATTAGTGTGGAAAAAACACTTTTCGCACTTGTGTTAGTGTTGAAAAACCACTTTTCGCACTTGTGTTAGTGTTGAAAAACCATTTTCGCACTTGTGTTGGTGCAGGAAACCACTTTTGCACTTGTATTAGTGTGGAAAAACCACTTTTCGCACTTGTGTTAGTGTTGAAAAACCACTTTTCGCACTTGTGTTAGTGTTGAAAAACCACTTTTCGCACTTGTGTTGGTGCAGGAAACCACTTTTGCACTTGCATTAGTGTGGAAAAAACACTTTTTGCACTTGTGATAGTGTTGAAAAACCACTTTTCGCACTTGTGTTAGTGTTGAAAAACCACTTTTCGCACTTGTGTTGGTGCAGGAAACCACTTTTGCACTTGTATTAGTGTGGAAAAAACACTTTTTGCACTTGTGATAGTGTTGAAAAACCACTTTTCGCACTTGTGTTAGTGTTGAAAAACAACTTTTCGCACTTGTGTTAGTGTTGAAAAACCACTTTTCGCACTTGTGCTGGTGCAGGAAACCACTTTTGCACTTGTATTAGTGTGGAAAAACTACTTTTCGCACTTGTGTTAGTGTTGAAAAACCACTTTTCGCACTTGTGTTATTGTTGAAAAACCACTTTTCGCACTTGTGTTAGTGTTGAAAAACCACTTTTCGCACTTGTGTTGGTGCAGGAAACCACTTTTGCACTTGTATTAGTGTGGAAAAAACACTTTTTGCACTTGTGATAGTGTTGAAAAACCACTTTTCGCACTTGTGTTAGTGTTGAAAAACCACTTTTCGCACTTGTGTTGGTGCAGGAAACCACTTTTGCACTTGTATTAGTGTGGAAAAAACACTTTTTGCACTTGTGATAGTGTTGAAAAACCACTTTTCGCACTTGTGTTAGTGTTGAAAAACCACTTTTCGCACTTGTGTTGGTGCAGGAAACCACTTTTGCACTTGCATTAGTGTGGAAAAAAACACTTTTTGCACTTGTTATAGTGTTGAAAAACCACTTTTCGCACTTGTGTTAGTGTTGAAAAACCACTTTTCGCACTTGTGTTGGTGCAGGAAACCACTTTTGTACTTGTATTAGTGTGGGAAAACCACTTTTCGCACTTGTGTTAGTGTTGAAAAACCACTTTTCGCACTTGTGTTATTGTTGAAAAACCACTTTTCGCACTTGTGTTGGTGCAGGGAACCACTTTTGCACTTGTATTAGTGTGGAAAAAACACTTTTCGCACTTGTGTTAGTGTTGAAAAACCACTTTTCGCACTTGTGTTAGTGTTGAAAAACCACTTTTCGCACTTGTGTTGGTGCAGGAAACCACTTTTGCACTTGTATTAGTGTGGAAAACACACTTTTTGCACTTGTGATAGTGTTGAAAAACCACTTTTCGCACTTGTGTTAGTGTTGAAAAACCACTTTTCGCACTTGTGTTGGTGCAGGAAACCACTTTTGCACTTGTATTAGTGTGGAAAAACCACTTTTCGCACTTGTGTTAGTGTTGAAAAACCACTTTTCGCACTTGTGTTGGTGCAGGAAACCACTTTTGCACTTGTATTAGTGTTGAAAAATCACTTTTCGCACTTGTGTTAGTGTTGAAAAACCACTTTTCGCACTTGTGTTGGTGCAGGAAACCACTTTTGCACTTGTATTAGTGTGGAAAAAACACTTTTTGCACTTGTGATAGTGTTGAAAAACCACTTTTCGCACTTGTGTTAGTGTTGAAAAACCACTTTTCGCACTTGTGTTAGTGTTGAAAAAACATTTTCGCACTTGTGTTGGTGCAGGAAACCACTTTTGCACTTGTATTAGTGTGGAAAAACTACTTTTCGCACTTGTGTTAGTGTTGAAAAACCACTTTTCGCACTTGTGTTAGTGTTGAAAAACCACTTTTCGCACTTGTGTTGGTGCAGGAAACCACTTTTGCACTTGTATTAGTGTGGAAAAAACACTTTTTGCACTTGTGATAGTGTTGAAAAACCACTTTTCGCACTTGTGTTAGTGTTGAAAAACCACTTTTCGCACTTGTGTTAGTGTTGAAAAACCACTTTTCGCACTTGTGTTGGTGCAGGAAACCACTTTTGCACTTGTATTAGTGTGGAAAAAACACTTTTTGCACTTGTGATAGTGTTGAAAAACCACTTTTCGCACTTGTGTTAGTGTTGAAAAACCACTTTTCGCACTTGTGTTAGTTTTGAAAAACCACTTTTCGCACTTGTGTTGGTGCAGGAAACCACTTTTGCACTTGTATTAGTGTGGAAAAAACACTTTTTGCACTTGTGATACTGTTGAAAAACCACTTTTCGCACTTGTGTTAGTGTTGAAAAACCGCTTTTCGCACTTGTGTTGGTGCAGGAAACCACTTTTGCACTTGTATTAGTGTGGAAAAAACACTTTTCGCACTTGTGTTAGTGTTGAAAAACCACTTTTCGCACTTGTGTTAGTGTTGAAAAACCATTTTCGCACTTGTGTTGGTGCAGGAAACCACTTTTGCACTTGTATTAGTGTGGAAAAACCACTTTTCGCACTTGTGTTAGTGTTGAAAAACCACTTTTCGCACTTGTGTTAGTGTTGAAAAACCACTTTTCGCACTTGTGTTGGTGCAGGAAACCACTTTTGCACTTGCATTAGTGTGGAAAAAACACTTTTTGCACTTGTGATAGTGTTGAAAAACCACTTTTCGCACTTGTGTTAGTGTTGAAAAACCACTTTTCGCACTTGTGTTAGTGTTGAAAAACCACTTTTCGCACTTGTGTTGGTGCAGGAAACCACTTTTGCACTTGTATTAGTGTGGAAAAAACACTTTTTGCACTTGTGATAGTGTTGAAAAACCACTTTTCGCACTTGTGTTAGTGTTGAAAAACCACTTTTCGCACTTGTGTTAGTGTTGAAAAACCACTTTTCGCACTTGTGTTGGTGCAGGAAACCACTTTTGCACTTGTATTAGTGTGGAAAAAACACTTTTTGCACTTGTGATACTGTTGAAAAACCACTTTTCGCACTTGTGTTAGTGTTGAAAAACCGCTTTTCGCACTTGTGTTGGTGCAGGAAACCACTTTTGCACTTGTATTAGTGTGGAAAAAACACTTTTCGCACTTGTGTTAGTGTTGAAAAACCACTTTTCGCACTTGTGTTAGTGTTGAAAAACCACTTTTCGCACTTGTGTTGGTGCAGGAAACCACTTTTGCACTTGTATTAGTGTGGAAAAAACACTTTTTGCACTTGTGATAGTGTTGAAAAACCACTTTTCGCACTTGTGTTAGTGTTGAAAAACCACTTTTCGCACTTGTGTTGGTGCAGGAAACCACTTTTGCACTTGTATTAGTGTGGTAAAAACACTTTTTGCACTTGTGATAGTGTTGAAAAACCACTTTTCGCACTTGTGTTAGTGTTGAAAAACCACTTTTCGCACTTGTGTTAGTGTTGAAAAACCACTTTTCGCACTTGTGTTGGTGCAGGAAACCACTTTTGCACTTGTATTAGTGTGGAAAAACACTTTTTGCACTTGTGATAGTGTTGAAAAACCACTTTTCGCACTTGTGTTAGTGTTGAAAAACCACTTTTCGCACTTGTGTTGGTGCAGGAAACCACTTTTGCACTTGTATTAGTGTGGAAAAAACACTTTTCGCACTTGTGTTAGTGTTGAAAAACCACTTTTCGCACTTGTGTTAGTGTTGAAAAACCACTTTTCGCACTTGTGTTGGTGCAGGAAACCACTTTTGCACTTGTATTAGTGTGGAAAAAACACTTTTTGCACTTATGATAGTGTTGAAAAACCACTTTTCGCACTTGTGTTAGTGTTGAAAAACCACTTTTCGCACTTGTGTTGGTGCAGGAAACCACTTTTGCACTTGTATTAGTGTGGAAAAAACACTTTTTGCACTTGTGATAGTGTTGAAAAACCACTTTTCGCACTTGTGTTAGTGTTGAAAAACCACTTTTCGCACTTGTGTTGGTGCAGGAAACCACTTTTGCACTTGTATTAGTGTGGAAAAAAACACTTTTTGCACTTGTGATAGTGTTGAAAAACCACTTTTCGCACTTGTGTTAGTGTTGAAAAACCACTTTTCGCACTTGTGTTGGTGCAGGAAACCACTTTTGTACTTGTACTAGTGTGGGAAAACCACTTTTCGCACTTGTGTTAGTGTTGAAAAACCACTTTTCGCACTTGTGTTATTGTTGAAAAACCACTTTTCGCACTTGTGTTGGTGCAGGAAACCACTTTTGCACTTGTATTAGTGTGGAAAAAACACTTTTCGCACTTGTGTTAGTGTTGAAAAACCACTTTTCACAATTGTGTTAGTGTTGAAAAGCCACTTTTCGCACTTGTGTTGGTGCAGGAAACCACTTTTGCCCTTGTATTAGTGTGGAAAACACTTTTTGCACTTGTGGTAGTGTTGAAAAACCACTTTTCGCACTTGTGTTAGTGTTGAAAAACCAGTTTTCGCACTTGTGTTGGTGCAGGAAACCACTTTTGCACTTGTATTAGTGTGGAAAAACCACTTTTCGCACTTGTGTTAGTGTTGAAAAACCACTTTTCGCACTTGTGTTGGTGCAGGAAACCACTTTTGCACTTGTATTAGTGTGGAAAAAACACTTTTTGTACTTGTGATAGTGTTGAAAAATCACTTTTCGCACTTGTGTTGGTGCAGGAAACCACTTTTGCTCTTGTATAAGTGTTGAAAAATCACTTTTCGCACTTGTGTTAGTGTTGAAAAACCACTTTTCGCACTTGTGTTGGTGCAGGAAACCACTTTTGCACTTGTATTAGTGTGGAAAAAACACTTTTTGCACTTGTGATAGTGTTGAAAAACCACTTTTCGCACTTGTGTTAGTGTTGAAAAACAACTTTTCGCACTTGTGTTAGTGTTGAAAAACCACTTTTCGCACTTGTGCTGGTGCAGGAAACCACTTTTGCACTTGTATTAGTGTGGAAAAACTACTTTTCGCACTTGTGTTAGTGTTGAAAAACCACTTTTCGCACTTGTGTTAGTGTTGAAAAACCACTTTTCGCACTTGTGTTAGTGTTGAAAAACCACTTTTCGCACTTGTGTTGGTGCAGGAAACCACTTTTGCACTTGTATTAGTGTGGAAAAAACACTTTTTGCACTTGTGATAGTGTTGAAAAACCACTTTTCGCACTTGTGTTAGTGTTGAAAAACCACTTTTCGCACTTGTGTTGGTGCAGGAAACCACTTTTGCACTTGTATTAGTGTGGAAAAAACACTTTTTGCACTTGTGATAGTGTTGAAAAACAACTTTTCGCACTTGTGTTAGTGTTGAAAAACCACTTTTCGCACTTGTGCTGGTGCAGGAAACCACTTTTGCACTTGTATTAGTGTGGAAAAACTACTTTTCGCACTTGTGTTAGTGTTGAAAAACCACTTTTCGCACTTGTGTTATTGTTGAAAAACCACTTTTCGCACTTGTGTTAGTGTTGAAAAACCACTTTTCGCACTTGTGTTGGTGCAGGAAACCACTTTTGCACTTGTATTAGTGTGGAAAAAACACTTTTTGCACTTGTGATAGTGTTGAAAAACCACTTTTCGCACTTGTGTTAGTGTTGAAAAACCACTTTTCGCACTTGTGTTGGTGCAGGAAACCACTTTTGCACTTGTATTAGTGTGGAAAAAACACTTTTTGCACTTGTGATAGTGTTGAAAAACCACTTTTCGCACTTGTGTTAGTGTTGAAAAACCACTTTTCGCACTTGTGTTGGTGCAGGAAACCACTTTTGCACTTGCACTAGTGTGGAAAAAAACACTTTTTGCACTTGTTATAGTGTTGAAAAACCACTTTTCGCACTTGTGTTAGTGTTGAAAAACCACTTTTCGCACTTGTGTTGGTGCAGGAAACCACTTTTGTACTTGTATTAGTGTGGGAAAACCACTTTTCGCACTTGTGTTAGTGTTGAAAAACCACTTTTCGCACTTGTGTTATTGTTGAAAAACCACTTTTCGCACTTGTGTTGGTGCAGGGAACCACTTTTGCACTTGTATTAGTGTGGAAAAAAACACTTTTCGCACTTGTGTTAGTGTTGAAAAACCACTTTTCGCACTTGTGTTAGTGTTGAAAAACCACTTTTCGCACTTGTGTTGGTGCAGGAAACCACTTTTGCACTTGTATTAGTGTGGAAAACACACTTTTTGCACTTGTGATAGTGTTGAAAAACCACTTTTCGCACTTGTGTTAGTGTTGAAAAACCACTTTTCGCACTTGTGTTCGTGCAGGAAACCACTTTTGCACTTGTATTAGTGTGGAAAAAACACTTTTTGCACTTGTGATAGTGTTGAAAAACCACTTTTCGCACTTGTGTTAGTGTTGAAAAACCACTTTTCGCACTTGTGTTAGTGTTGAAAAAACATTTTCGCACTTGTGTTGGTGCAGGAAACCACTTTTGCACTTGTATTAGTGTGGAAAAACTACTTTTCGCACTTGTGTTAGTGTTGAAAAACCACTTTTCGCACTTGTGTTAGTGTTGAAAAACCACTTTTCGCACTTGTGTTGGTGCAGGAAACCACTTTTGCACTTGTATTAGTGTGGAAAAAACACTTTTTGCACTTGTGATAGTGTTGAAAAACCACTTTTCGCACTTGTGTTAGTGTTGAAAAACCACTTTTCGCACTTGTGTTAGTGTTGAAAAACCACTTTTCGCACTTGTGTTGGTGCAGGAAACCACTTTTGCACTTGTATTAGTGTGGTAAAAACACTTTTTGCACTTGTGATAGTGTTGAAAAACCACTTTTCGCACTTGTGTTAGTGTTGAAAAACCACTTTTCGCACTTGTGTTAGTTTTGAAAAACCACTTTTCGCACTTGTGTTGGTGCAGGAAACCACTTTTGCACTTGTATTAGTGTGGAAAAAACACTTTTTGCACTTGTGATACTGTTGAAAAACCACTTTTCGCACTTGTGTTAGTGTTGAAAAACCGCTTTTCGCACTTGTGTTGGTGCAGGAAACCACTTTTGCACTTGTATTAGTGTGGAAAAAACACTTTTCGCACTTGTGTTAGTGTTGAAAAACCACTTTTCGCACTTGTGTTAGTGTTGAAAAACCATTTTCGCACTTGTGTTGGTGCAGGAAACCACTTTTGCACTTGTATTAGTGTGGAAAAACCACTTTTCGCACTTGTGTTAGTGTTGAAAAACCACTTTTCGCACTTGTGTTAGTGTTGAAAAACCACTTTTCGCACTTGTGTTGGTGCAGGAAACCACTTTTGCACTTGCATTAGTGTGGAAAAAACACTTTTTGCACTTGTGATAGTGTTGAAAAACCACTTTTCGCACTTGTGTTAGTGTTGAAAAACCACTTTTCGCACTTGTGTTAGTGTTGAAAAACCACTTTTCGCACTTGTGTTGGTGCAGGAAACCACTTTTGCACTTGTATTAGTGTGGAAAAAACACTTTTTGCACTTGTGATAGTGTTGAAAAACCACTTTTCGCACTTGTGTTAGTGTTGAAAAACCACTTTTCGCACTTGTGTTAGTGTTGAAAAACCAGTTTTCGCACTTGTGTTGGTGCAGGAAACCACTTTTGCACTTGTATTAGTGTGGAAAAACCACTTTTCGCACTTGTGTTAGTGTTGAAAAACCACTTTTCGCACTTGTGTTGGTGCAGGAAACCACTTTTGCACTTGTATTAGTGTGGAAAAAACACTTTTTGTACTTGTGATAGTGTTGAAAAATCACTTTTCGCACTTGTGTTGGTGCAGGAAACCACTTTTGCTCTTGTATTAGTGTTGAAAAATCACTTTTCGCACTTGTGTTAGTGTTGAAAAACCACTTTTCGCACTTGTGTTGGTGCAGGAAACCACTTTTGCACTTGTATTAGTGTGGAAAAAACACTTTTTGCACTTGTGATAGTGTTGAAAAACCACTTTTCGCACTTGTGTTAGTGTTGAAAAACAACTTTTCGCACTTGTGTTAGTGTTGAAAAACCACTTTTCGCACTTGTGCTGGTGCAGGAAACCACTTTTGCACTTGTATTAGTGTGGAAAAACTACTTTTCGCACTTGTGTTAGTGTTGAAAAACCACTTTTCGCACTTGTGTTATTGTTGAAAAACCACTTTTCGCACTTGTGTTAGTGTTGAAAAACCACTTTTCGCACTTGTGTTGGTGCAGGAAACCACTTTTGCACTTGTATTAGTGTGGAAAAAACACTTTTTGCACTTGTGATAGTGTTGAAAAACCACTTTTCGCACTTGTGTTAGTGTTGAAAAACCACTTTTCGCACTTGTGTTGGTGCAGGAAACCACTTTTGCACTTGTATTAGTGTGGAAAAAACACTTTTTGCACTTGTGATAGTGTTGAAAAACCACTTTTCGCACTTGTGTTAGTGTTGAAAAACCACTTTTCGCACTTGTGTTGGTGCAGGAAACCACTTTTGCACTTGCATTAGTGTGGAAAAAAACACTTTTTGCACTTGTTATAGTGTTGAAAAACCACTTTTCGCACTTGTGTTAGTGTTGAAAAACCACTTTTCGCACTTGTGTTGGTGCAGGAAACCACTTTTGTACTTGTATTAGTGTGGGAAAACCACTTTTCGCACTTGTGTTAGTGTTGAAAAACCACTTTTCGCACTTGTGTTATTGTTGAAAAACCACTTTTCGCACTTGTGTTGGTGCAGGGAACCACTTTTGCACTTGTATTAGTGTGGAAAAAAACACTTTTCGCACTTGTGTTAGTGTTGAAAAACCACTTTTCGCACTTGTGTTAGTGTTGAAAAACCACTTTTCGCACTTGTGTTGGTGCAGGAAACCACTTTTGCACTTGTATTAGTGTGGAAAACACACTTTTTGCACTTGTGATAGTGTTGAAAAACCACTTTTCGCACTTGTGTTAGTGTTGAAAAAACCACTTTTCGCACTTGTGTTGGTGCAGGAAACCACTTTTGCACTTGTATTAGTGTGGAAAAACCACTTTTCGCACTTGTGTTAGTGTTGAAAAACCACTTTTCGCACTGTGTTGGTGCAGGAAACCACTTTTGCACTTGTATTAGTGTTGAAAAATCACTTTTCGCACTTGTGTTAGTGTTGAAAAACCACTTTTCGCACTTGTGTTGGTGCAGGAAACCACTTTTGCACTTGTATTAGTGTGGAAAAAAACACTTTTTGCACTTGTGATAGTGTTGAAAAACCACTTTTCGCACTTGTGTTAGTGTTGAAAAACCACTTTTCGCACTTGTGTTAGTGTTGAAAAAACATTTTCGCACTTGTGTTGGTGCAGGAAACCACTTTTGCACTTGTATTAGTGTGGAAAAACTACTTTTCGCACTTGTGTTAGTGTTGAAAAACCACTTTTCGCACTTGTGTTAGTGTTGAAAAACCACTTTTCGCACTTGTGTTGGTGCAGGAAACCACTTTTGCACTTGTATTAGTGTGGAAAAAACACTTTTTGCACTTGTGATAGTGTTGAAAAACCACTTTTCGCACTTGTGTTAGTGTTGAAAAACCACTTTTCGCACTTGTGTTAGTGTTGAAAAACCACTTTTCGCACTTGTGTTGGTGCAGGAAACCACTTTTGCACTTGTATTAGTGTGGAAAAAACACTTTTTGCACTTGTGATAGTGTTGAAAAACCACTTTTCGCACTTGTGTTAGTGTTGAAAAACCACTTTTCGCACTTGTGTTAGTTTTGAAAAACCACTTTTCGCACTTGTGTTGGTGCAGGAAACCACTTTTGCACTTGTATTAGTGTGGAAAAAACACTTTTTGCACTTGTGATACTGTTGAAAAACCACTTTTCGCACTTGTGTTAGTGTTGAAAAACCGCTTTTCGCACTTGTGTTGGTGCAGGAAACCACTTTTGCACTTGTATTAGTGTGGAAAAAACACTTTTCGCACTTGTGTTAGTGTTGAAAAACCACTTTTCGCACTTGTGTTAGTGTTGAAAAACCATTTTCGCACTTGTGTTGGTGCAGGAAACCACTTTTGCACTTGTATTAGTGTGGGAAAAACCACTTTTCGCACTTGTGTTAGTGTTGAAAAACCACTTTTCGCACTTGTGTTAGTGTTGAAAAACCACTTTTCGCACTTGTGTTGGTGCAGGAAACCACTTTTGCACTTGCATTAGTGTGGAAAAAACACTTTTTGCACTTGTGATAGTGTTGAAAAACCACTTTTCGCACTTGTGTTAGTGTTGAAAAACCACTTTTCGCACTTGTGTTAGTGTTGAAAAACCACTTTTCGCACTTGTGTTGGTGCAGGAAACCACTTTTGCACTTGTATTAGTGTGGAAAAAACACTTTTTGCACTTGTGATAGTGTTGAAAAACCACTTTTCGCACTTGTGTTAGTGTTGAAAAACCACTTTTCGCACTTGTGTTAGTGTTGAAAAACCACTTTTCGCACTTGTGTTGGTGCAGGAAACCACTTTTGCACTTGTATTAGTGTGGAAAAAACACTTTTTGCACTTGTGATACTGTTGAAAAACCACTTTTCGCACTTGTGTTAGTGTTGAAAAACCGCTTTTCGCACTTGTGTTGGTGCAGGAAACCACTTTTGCACTTGTATTAGTGTGGAAAAAACACTTTTCGCACTTGTGTTAGTGTTGAAAAACCACTTTTCGCACTTGTGTTAGTGTTGAAAAACCACTTTTCGCACTTGTGTTGGTGCAGGAAACCACTTTTGCACTTGTATTAGTGTGGAAAAACACTTTTTGCACTTGTGATAGTGTTGAAAAACCACTTTTCGCACTTGTGTTAGTGTTGAAAAACCACTTTTCGCACTTGTGTTGGTGCAGGAAACCACTTTTGCACTTGTATTAGTGTGGTAAAAACACTTTTTGCACTTGTGATAGTGTTGAAAAACCACTTTTCGCACTTGTGTTAGTGTTGAAAAACCACTTTTCGCACTTGTGTTAGTGTTGAAAAACCACTTTTCGCACTTGTGTTGGTGCAGGAAACCACTTTTGCACTTGTATTAGTGTGGAAAAACACTTTTTGCACTTGTGATAGTGTTGAAAAACCACTTTTCGCACTTGTGTTAGTGTTGAAAAACCACTTTTCGCACTTGTGTTGGTGCAGGAAACCACTTTTGCACTTGTATTAGTGTGGAAAAAACACTTTTTGCACTTGTGTTAGTGTTGAAAAACCACTTTTCGCACTTGTGTTAGTGTTGAAAAACCACTTTTCGCACTTGTGTTGGTGCAGGAAACCACTTTTGCACTTGTATTAGTGTGGAAAACACACTTTTTGCACTTGTGATAGTGTTGAAAAACCACTTTTCGCACTTGTGTTAGTGTTGAAAAACCACTTTTCGCACTTGTGTTGGTGCAGGAAACCACTTTTGCACTTGTATTAGTGTGGAAAAACCACTTTTCGCACTTGTGTTAGTGTTGAAAAACCACTTTTCGCACTTGTGTTGGTGCAGGAACCACTTTTGCACTTGTATTAGTGTTGAAAAATCACTTTTCGCACTTGTGTTAGTGTTGAAAAAACCACTTTTCGCACTTGTGTTGGTGCAGGAAACCACTTTTGCACTTGTATTAGTGTGGAAAAAACACTTTTTGCACTTGTGATAGTGTTGAAAAACCACTTTTCGCACTTGTGTTAGTGTTGAAAAACCACTTTTCGCACTTGTGTTAGTGTTGAAAAAACATTTTCGCACTTGTGTTGGTGCAGGAAACACTTTTTGCACTTGTATTAGTGTGGAAAAACTACTTTTCGCACTTGTGTTAGTGTTGAAAAACCACTTTTCGCACTTGTGTTAGTGTTGAAAAACCACTTTTCGCACTTGTGTTGGTGCAGGAAACCACTTTTGCACTTGTATTAGTGTGGAAAAAACACTTTTTGCACTTGTGATAGTGTTGAAAAACCACTTTTCGCACTTGTGTTAGTGTGAAAAACCACTTTTCGCACTTGTGTTAGTGTTGAAAAACCACTTTTCGCACTTGTGTTGGTGCAGGAAACCACTTTTGCACTTGTATTAGTGTGGAAAAAACACTTTTTGCACTTGTGATAGTGTTGAAAAACCACTTTTCGCACTTGTGTTAGTGTTGAAAAACCACTTTTCGCACTTGTGTTAGTTTTGAAAACCACTTTTCGCACTTGTGTTGGTGCAGGAAACCACTTTTGCACTTGTATTAGTGTGGAAAAAACACTTTTTGCACTTGTGATACTGTTGAAAAACCACTTTTCGCACTTGTGTTAGTGTTGAAAAACCGCTTTTCGCACTTGTGTTGGTGCAGGAAACCACTTTTGCACTTGTATTAGTGTGGAAAAAACACTTTTCGCACTTGTGTTAGTGTTGAAAAACCACTTTTCGCACTTGTGTTAGTGTTGAAAAACCATTTTCGCACTTGTGTTGGTGCAGGAAACCACTTTTGCACTTGTATTAGTGTGGAAAAAACCACTTTTCGCACTTGTGTTAGTGTTGAAAAACCACTTTTCGCACTTGTGTTAGTGTTGAAAAACCACTTTTCGCACTTGTGTTGGTGCAGGAAACCACTTTTGCACTTGCATTAGTGTGGAAAAAACACTTTTTGCACTTGTGATAGTGTTGAAAAACCACTTTTCGCACTTGTGTTAGTGTTGAAAAACCACTTTTCGCACTTGTGTTAGTGTTGAAAAACCACTTTTCGCACTTGTGTTGGTGCAGGAAACCACTTTTGCACTTGTATTAGTGTGGAAAAAACACTTTTTGCACTTGTGATAGTGTTGAAAAACCACTTTTCGCACTTGTGTTAGTGTTGAAAAACCACTTTTCGCACTTGTGTTAGTGTTGAAAAACCACTTTCGCACTTGTGTTGGTGCAGGAAACCACTTTTGCACTTGTATTAGTGTGGAAAAAACACTTTTTGCACTTGTGATACTGTTGAAAAACCACTTTTCGCACTTGTGTTAGTGTTGAAAAACCGCTTTTCGCACTTGTGTTGGTGCAGGAAACCACTTTTGCACTTGTATTAGTGTGGAAAAAACACTTTTCGCACTTGTGTTAGTGTTGAAAAACCACTTTTCGCACTTGTGTTAGTGTTGAAAAACCACTTTTCGCACTTGTGTTGGTGCAGGAAACCACTTTTGCACTTGTATTAGTGTGGAAAAACACTTTTTGCACTTGTGATAGTGTTGAAAAACCACTTTTCGCACTTGTGTTAGTGTTGAAAAACCACTTTTCGCACTTGTGTTGGTGCAGGAAACCACTTTTGCACTTGTATTAGTGTGGAAAAACACTTTTTGCACTTGTGATAGTGTTGAAAAACCACTTTTCGCACTTGTGTTAGTGTTGAAAAACCACTTTTCGCACTTGTGTTGGTGCAGGAAACCACTTTTGCACTTGTATTAGTGTGGTAAAAACACTTTTTGCACTTGTGATAGTGTTGAAAAACCACTTTTCGCACTTGTGTTAGTGTTGAAAAACCACTTTTCGCACTTGTGTTAGTGTTGAAAAACCACTTTTCGCACTTGTGTTGGTGCAGGAAACCACTTTTGCACTTGTATTAGTGTGGAAAAACACTTTTTGCACTTGTGATAGTGTTGAAAAACCACTTTTCGCACTTGTGTTAGTGTTGAAAAACCACTTTTCGCACTTGTGTTGGTGCAGGAAACCACTTTTGCACTTGTATTAGTGTGGAAAAAACACTTTTTGCACTTGTGTTAGTGTTGAAAAACCACTTTTCGCACTTGTGTTAGTGTTGAAAAACCACTTTTCGCACTTGTGTTGGTGCAGGAAACCACTTTTGCACTTGTATTAGTGTGGAAAACACACTTTTTGCACTTGTGATAGTGTTGAAAAACCACTTTTCGCACTTGTGTTAGTGTTGAAAAACCACTTTTCGCACTTGTGTTGGTGCAGGAAACCACTTTTGCACTTGTATTAGTGTGGAAAAACCACTTTTCGCACTTGTGTTAGTGTTGAAAAACCACTTTTCGCACTTGTGTTGGTGCAGGAAACCACTTTTGCACTTGTATTAGTGTTGAAAAATCACTTTTCGCACTTGTGTTAGTGTTGAAAAACCACTTTTCGCACTTGTGTTGGTGCAGGAAACCACTTTTGCACTTGTATTAGTGTGGAAAAAACACTTTTTGCACTTGTGATAGTGTTGAAAAACCACTTTTCGCACTTGTGTTAGTGTTGAAAAACCACTTTTCGCACTTGTGTTAGTGTTGAAAAAACATTTTCGCACTTGTGTTGGTGCAGGAAACCACTTTTGCACTTGTATTAGTGTGGAAAAACTACTTTTCGCACTTGTGTTAGTGTTGAAAAACCACTTTTCGCACTTGTGTTAGTGTTGAAAAACCACTTTTCGCACTTGTGTTGGTGCAGGAAACCACTTTTGCACTTGTATTAGTGTGGAAAAAACACTTTTTGCACTTGTGATAGTGTTGAAAAACCACTTTTCGCACTTGTGTTAGTGTTGAAAAACCACTTTTCGCACTTGTGTTAGTGTTGAAAAACCACTTTTCGCACTTGTGTTGGTGCAGGAAACCACTTTTGCACTTGTATTAGTGTGGAAAAAACACTTTTTGCACTTGTGATAGTGTTGAAAAACCACTTTTCGCACTTGTGTTAGTGTTGCAAAACCACTTTTCGCACTTGTGTTAGTTTTGAAAAACCACTTTTCGCACTTGTGTTGGTGCAGGAAACCACTTTTGCACTTGTATTAGTGTGGAAAAAACACTTTTTGCACTTGTGATACTGTTGAAAAACCACTTTTCGCACTTGTGTTAGTGTTGAAAAACCGCTTTTCGCACTTGTGTTGGTGCAGGAAACCACTTTTGCACTTGTATTAGTGTGGAAAAAACACTTTTCGCACTTGTGTTAGTGTTGAAAAACCACTTTTCGCACTTGTGTTAGTGTTGAAAAACCATTTTCGCACTTGTGTTGGTGCAGGAAACCACTTTTGCACTTGTATTAGTGTGGAAAAACCACTTTTCGCACTTGTGTTAGTGTTGAAAAACCACTTTTCGCACTTGTGTTAGTGTTGAAAAACCACTTTTCGCACTTGTGTTGGTGCAGGAAACCACTTTTGCACTTGCATTAGTGTGGAAAAAACACTTTTTGCACTTGTGATAGTGTTGAAAAACCACTTTTCGCACTTGTGTTAGTGTTGAAAAACCACTTTTCGCACTTGTGTTAGTGTTGAAAAACCACTTTTCGCACTTGTGTTGGTGCAGGAAACCACTTTTGCACTTGTATTAGTGTGGAAAAAACACTTTTTGCACTTGTGATAGTGTTGAAAAACCACTTTTCGCACTTGTGTTAGTGTTGAAAAACCACTTTTCGCACTTGTGTTAGTGTTGAAAAACCACTTTTCGCACTTGTGTTGGTGCAGGAAACCACTTTTGCACTTGTATTAGTGTGGAAAAAACACTTTTTGCACTTGTGATACTGTTGAAAAACCACTTTTCGCACTTGTGTTAGTGTTGAAAAACCGCTTTTCGCACTTGTGTTGGTGCAGGAAACCACTTTTGCACTTGTATTAGTGTGGAAAAAACACTTTTCGCACTTGTGTTAGTGTTGAAAAACCACTTTTCGCACTTGTGTTAGTGTTGAAAAACCACTTTTCGCACTTGTGTTGGTGCAGGAAACCACTTTTGCACTTGTATTAGTGTGGAAAAACACTTTTTGCACTTGTGATAGTGTTGAAAAACCACTTTTCGCACTTGTGTTAGTGTTGAAAAACCACTTTTCGCACTTGTGTTGGTGCAGGAAACCACTTTTGCACTTGTATTAGTGTGGTAAAAACACTTTTTGCACTTGTGATAGTGTTGAAAAACCACTTTTCGCACTTGTGTTAGTGTTGAAAAACCACTTTTCGCACTTGTGTTAGTGTTGAAAAACCACTTTTCGCACTTGTGTTGGTGCAGGAAACCACTTTTGCACTTGTATTAGTGTGGAAAAACACTTTTTGCACTTGTGATAGTGTTGAAAAACCACTTTTCGCACTTGTGTTAGTGTTGAAAAACCACTTTTCGCACTTGTGTTGGTGCAGGAAACCACTTTTGCACTTGTATTAGTGTGGAAAAAACACTTTTTGCACTTGTGTTAGTGTTGAAAAACCACTTTTCGCACTTGTGTTAGTGTTGAAAAACCACTTTTCGCACTTGTGTTGGTGCAGGAAACCACTTTTGCACTTGTATTAGTGTGGAAAAAACACTTTTTGCACTTGTGATAGTGTTGAAAAACCACTTTTCGCACTTGTGTTAGTGTTGAAAAACCACTTTTCGCACTTGTGTTGGTGCAGGAAACCACTTTTGCACTTGTATTAGTGTGGAAAAAAACACTTTTTGCACTTGTGATAGTGTTGAAAAACCACTTTTCGCACTTGTGTTAGTGTTGAAAAACCACTTTTCGCACTTGTGTTGGTGCAGGAAACCACTTTTGTACTTGTACTAGTGTGGGAAAACCACTTTTCGCACTTGTGTTAGTGTTGAAAAACCACTTTTCGCACTTGTGTTATTGTTGAAAAACCACTTTTCGCACTTGTGTTGGTGCAGGAAACCACTTTTGCACTTGTATTAGTGTGGAAAAAACACTTTTCGCACTTGTGTTAGTGTTGAAAAACCACTTTTCACAATTGTGTTAGTGTTGAAAAGCCACTTTTCGCACTTGTGCTGGTGCAGGAAACCACTTTTGCACTTGTATTAGTGTGGAAAACACACTTTTTGCACTTGTGGTAGTGTTGAAAAACCACTTTTCGCACTTGTGTTAGTGTTGAAAAACCAGTTTTCGCACTTGTGTTGGTGCAGGAAACCACTTTTGCACTTGTATTAGTGTGGAAAAACCACTTTTCGCACTTGTGTTAGTGTTGAAAAACCACTTTTCGCACTTGTGTTAGTGTTGAAAAACCACTTTTCGCACTTGTGTTGGTGCAGGAAACCACTTTTGCACTTGTATTAGTGTGGAAAAAACACTTTTTGCACTTGTGATAGTGTTGAAAAACCACTTTTCGCACTTGTGTTAGTGTTGAAAAACCACTTTTCGCACTTGTGTTAGTGTTGAAAAACCACTTTTCGCACTTGTGTTGGTGCAGGAAACCACTTTTGCACTTGTATTAGTGTGGAAAAAACACTTTTTGCACTTGTGATAGTGTTGAAAAACCACTTTTCGCACTTGTGTTAGTGTTGAAAAACCACTTTTCGCACTTGTGTTAGTTTTGAAAAACCACTTTTCGCACTTGTGTTGGTGCAGGAAACCACTTTTGCACTTGTATTAGTGTGGAAAAAACACTTTTTGCACTTGTGATACTGTTGAAAAACCACTTTTCGCACTTGTGTTAGTGTTGAAAAACCGCTTTTCGCACTTGTGTTGGTGCAGGAAACCACTTTTGCACTTGTATTAGTGTGGAAAAAACACTTTTCGCACTTGTGTTAGTGTTGAAAAACCACTTTTCGCACTTGTGTTAGTGTTGAAAAACCATTTTCGCACTTGTGTTGGTGCAGGAAACCACTTTTGCACTTGTATTAGTGTGGAAAAACCACTTTCCGCACTTGTGTTAGTGTTGAAAAACCACTTTTCGCACTTGTGTTAGTGTTGAAAAACCACTTTTCGCACTTGTGTTGGTGCAGGAAACCACTTTTGCACTTGCATTAGTGTGGAAAAAACACTTTTTGCACTTGTGATAGTGTTGAAAAACCACTTTTCGCACTTGTGTTAGTGTTGAAAAACCACTTTTCGCACTTGTGTTAGTGTTGAAAAACCACTTTTCGCACTTGTGTTGGTGCAGGAAACCACTTTTGCACTTGTATTAGTGTGGAAAAAACACTTTTTGCACTTGTGATAGTGTTGAAAAACCACTTTTCGCACTTGTGTTAGTGTTGAAAAACCACTTTTCGCACTTGTGTTAGTGTTGAAAAACCACTTTTCGCACTTGTGTTGGTGCAGGAAACCACTTTTGCACTTGTATTAGTGTGGAAAAAACACTTTTTGCACTTGTGATACTGTTGAAAAACCACTTTTCGCACTTGTGTTAGTGTTGAAAAACCGCTTTTCGCACTTGTGTTGGTGCAGGAAACCACTTTTGCACTTGTATTAGTGTGGAAAAAACACTTTTCGCACTTGTGTTAGTGTTGAAAAACCACTTTTCGCACTTGTGTTAGTGTTGAAAAACCACTTTTCGCACTTGTGTTGGTGCAGGAAACCACTTTTGCACTTGTATTAGTGTGGAAAAACACTTTTTGCACTTGTGATAGTGTTGAAAAACCACTTTTCGCACTTGTGTTAGTGTTGAAAAACCACTTTTCGCACTTGTGTTGGTGCAGGAAACCACTTTTGCACTTGTATTAGTGTGGTAAAAACACTTTTTGCACTTGTGATAGTGTTGAAAAACCACTTTTCGCACTTGTGTTAGTGTTGAAAAACCACTTTTCGCACTTGTGTTAGTGTTGAAAAACCACTTTTCGCACTTGTGTTGGTGCAGGAAACCACTTTTGCACTTGTATTAGTGTGGAAAAACACTTTTTGCACTTGTGATAGTGTTGAAAAACAACTTTTCGCACTTGTGTTAGTGTTGAAAAACCACTTTTCGCACTTGTGCTGGTGCAGGAAACCACTTTTGCACTTGTATTAGTGTGGAAAAACTACTTTTCGCACTTGTGTTAGTGTTGAAAAACCACTTTTCGCACTTGTGTTATTGTTGAAAAACCACTTTTCGCACTTGTGTTAGTGTTGAAAAACCACTTTTCGCACTTGTGTTGGTGCAGGAAACCACTTTTGCACTTGTATTAGTGTGGAAAAAACACTTTTTGCACTTGTGATAGTGTTGAAAAACCACTTTTCGCACTTGTGTTAGTGTTGAAAAACCACTTTTCGCACTTGTGTTGGTGCAGGAAACCACTTTTGCACTTGTATTAGTGTGGAAAAAACACTTTTTGCACTTGTGATAGTGTTGAAAAACCACTTTTCGCACTTGTGTTAGTGTTGAAAAACCACTTTTCGCACTTGTGTTGGTGCAGGAAACCACTTTTGCACTTGCATTAGTGTGGAAAAAAACACTTTTTGCACTTGTTATAGTGTTGAAAAACCACTTTTCGCACTTGTGTTAGTGTTGAAAAACCACTTTTCGCACTTGTGTTGGTGCAGGAAACCACTTTTGTACTTGTATTAGTGTGGGAAAACCACTTTTCGCACTTGTGTTAGTGTTGAAAAACCACTTTTCGCACTTGTGTTATTGTTGAAAAACCACTTTTCGCACTTGTGTTGGTGCAGGGAACCACTTTTGCACTTGTATTAGTGTGGAAAAAACACTTTTCGCACTTGTGTTAGTGTTGAAAAACCACTTTTCGCACTTGTGTTAGTGTTGAAAAACCACTTTTCGCACTTGTGTTGGTGCAGGAAACCACTTTTGCACTTGTATTAGTGTGGAAAACACACTTTTTGCACTTGTGATAGTGTTGAAAAACCACTTTTCGCACTTGTGTTAGTGTTGAAAAACCACTTTTCGCACTTGTGTTCGTGCAGGAAACCACTTTTGCACTTGTATTAGTGTGGAAAAAACACTTTTTGCACTTGTGATAGTGTTGAAAAACCACTTTTCGCACTTGTGTTAGTGTTGAAAAACCACTTTTCGCACTTGTGTTAGTGTTGAAAAAACATTTTCGCACTTGTGTTGGTGCAGGAAACCACTTTTGCACTTGTATTAGTGTGGAAAAACTACTTTTCGCACTTGTGTTAGTGTTGAAAAACCACTTTTCGCACTTGTGTTAGTGTTGAAAAACCACTTTTCGCACTTGTGTTGGTGCAGGAAACCACTTTTGCACTTGTATTAGTGTGGAAAAAACACTTTTTGCACTTGTGATAGTGTTGAAAAACCACTTTTCGCACTTGTGTTAGTGTTGAAAAACCACTTTTCGCACTTGTGTTAGTGTTGAAAAACCACTTTTCGCACTTGTGTTGGTGCAGGAAACCACTTTTGCACTTGTATTAGTGTGGTAAAAACACTTTTTGCACTTGTGATAGTGTTGAAAAACCACTTTTCGCACTTGTGTTAGTGTTGAAAAACCACTTTTCGCACTTGTGTTAGTTTTGAAAAACCACTTTTCGCACTTGTGTTGGTGCAGGAAACCACTTTTGCACTTGTATTAGTGTGGAAAAAACACTTTTTGCACTTGTGATACTGTTGAAAAACCACTTTTCGCACTTGTGTTAGTGTTGAAAAACCGCTTTTCGCACTTGTGTTGGTGCAGGAAACCACTTTTGCACTTGTATTAGTGTGGAAAAAACACTTTTCGCACTTGTGTTAGTGTTGAAAAACCACTTTTCGCACTTGTGTTAGTGTTGAAAAACCATTTTCGCACTTGTGTTGGTGCAGGAAACCACTTTTGCACTTGTATTAGTGTGGAAAAACCACTTTTCGCACTTGTGTTAGTGTTGAAAAACCACTTTTCGCACTTGTGTTAGTGTTGAAAAACCACTTTTCGCACTTGTGTTGGTGCAGGAAACCACTTTTGCACTTGCATTAGTGTGGAAAAAACACTTTTTGCACTTGTGATAGTGTTGAAAAACCACTTTTCGCACTTGTGTTAGTGTTGAAAAACCACTTTTCGCACTTGTGTTAGTGTTGAAAAACCACTTTTCGCACTTGTGTTGGTGCAGGAAACCACTTTTGCACTTGTATTAGTGTGGAAAAAACACTTTTTGCACTTGTGATAGTGTTGAAAAACCACTTTTCGCACTTGTGTTAGTGTTGAAAAACCACTTTTCGCACTTGTGTTAGTGTTGAAAAACCAGTTTTCGCACTTGTGTTGGTGCAGGAAACCACTTTTGCACTTGTATTAGTGTGGAAAAACCACTTTTCGCACTTGTGTTAGTGTTGAAAAACCACTTTTCGCACTTGTGTTGGTGCAGGAAACCACTTTTGCACTTGTATTAGTGTGGAAAAAACACTTTTTGTACTTGTGATAGTGTTGAAAAATCACTTTTCGCACTTGTGTTGGTGCAGGAAACCACTTTTGCTCTTGTATTAGTGTTGAAAAATCACTTTTCGCACTTGTGTTAGTGTTGAAAAACCACTTTTCGCACTTGTGTTGGTGCAGGAAACCACTTTTGCACTTGTATTAGTGTGGAAAAAACACTTTTTGCACTTGTGATAGTGTTGAAAAACCACTTTTCGCACTTGTGTTAGTGTTGAAAAACAACTTTTCGCACTTGTGTTAGTGTTGAAAAACCACTTTTCGCACTTGTGCTGGTGCAGGAAACCACTTTTGCACTTGTATTAGTGTGGAAAAACTACTTTTCGCACTTGTGTTAGTGTTGAAAAACCACTTTTCGCACTTGTGTTATTGTTGAAAAACCACTTTTCGCACTTGTGTTAGTGTTGAAAAACCACTTTTCGCACTTGTGTTGGTGCAGGAAACCACTTTTGCACTTGTATTAGTGTGGAAAAAACACTTTTTGCACTTGTGATAGTGTTGAAAAACCACTTTTCGCACTTGTGTTAGTGTTGAAAAACCACTTTTCGCACTTGTGTTGGTGCAGGAAACCACTTTTGCACTTGTATTAGTGTGGAAAAAACACTTTTTGCACTTGTGATAGTGTTGAAAAACCACTTTTCGCACTTGTGTTAGTGTTGAAAAACCACTTTTCGCACTTGTGTTGGTGCAGGAAACCACTTTTGCACTTGCATTAGTGTGGAAAAAAACACTTTTTGCACTTGTTATAGTGTTGAAAAACCACTTTTCGCACTTGTGTTAGTGTTGAAAAACCACTTTTCGCACTTGTGTTGGTGCAGGAAACCACTTTTGTACTTGTATTAGTGTGGGAAAACCACTTTTCGCACTTGTGTTAGTGTTGAAAAACCACTTTTCGCACTTGTGTTATTGTTGAAAAACCACTTTTCGCACTTGTGTTGGTGCAGGGAACCACTTTTGCACTTGTATTAGTGTGGAAAAAACACTTTTCGCACTTGTGTTAGTGTTGAAAAACCACTTTTCGCACTTGTGTTAGTGTTGAAAAACCACTTTTCGCACTTGTGTTGGTGCAGGAAACCACTTTTGCACTTGTATTAGTGTGGAAAACACACTTTTTGCACTTGTGATAGTGTTGAAAAACCACTTTTCGCACTTGTGTTAGTGTTGAAAAACCACTTTTCGCACTTGTGTTGGTGCAGGAAACCACTTTTGCACTTGTATTAGTGTGGAAAAACCACTTTTCGCACTTGTGTTAGTGTTGAAAAACCACTTTTCGCACTTGTGTTGGTGCAGGAAACCACTTTTGCACTTGTATTAGTGTTGAAAAATCACTTTTCGCACTTGTGTTAGTGTTGAAAAACCACTTTTCGCACTTGTGTTGGTGCAGGAAACCACTTTTGCACTTGTATTAGTGTGGAAAAAACACTTTTTGCACTTGTGATAGTGTTGAAAAACCACTTTTCGCACTTGTGTTAGTGTTGAAAAACCACTTTTCGCACTTGTGTTAGTGTTGAAAAAACATTTTCGCACTTGTGTTGGTGCAGGAAACCACTTTTGCACTTGTATTAGTGTGGAAAAACTACTTTTCGCACTTGTGTTAGTGTTGAAAAACCACTTTTCGCACTTGTGTTAGTGTTGAAAAACCACTTTTCGCACTTGTGTTGGTGCAGGAAACCACTTTTGCACTTGTATTAGTGTGGAAAAAACACTTTTTGCACTTGTGATAGTGTTGAAAAACCACTTTTCGCACTTGTGTTAGTGTTGAAAAACCACTTTTCGCACTTGTGTTAGTGTTGAAAAACCACTTTTCGCACTTGTGTTGGTGCAGGAAACCACTTTTGCACTTGTATTAGTGTGGAAAAAACACTTTTTGCACTTGTGATAGTGTTGAAAAACCACTTTTCGCACTTGTGTTAGTGTTGAAAAACCACTTTTCGCACTTGTGTTAGTTTTGAAAAACCACTTTTCGCACTTGTGTTGGTGCAGGAAACCACTTTTGCACTTGTATTAGTGTGGAAAAAACACTTTTTGCACTTGTGATACTGTTGAAAAACCACTTTTCGCACTTGTGTTAGTGTTGAAAAACCGCTTTTCGCACTTGTGTTGGTGCAGGAAACCACTTTTGCACTTGTATTAGTGTGGAAAAAACACTTTTCGCACTTGTGTTAGTGTTGAAAAACCACTTTTCGCACTTGTGTTAGTGTTGAAAAACCATTTTCGCACTTGTGTTGGTGCAGGAAACCACTTTTGCACTTGTATTAGTGTGGAAAAACCACTTTTCGCACTTGTGTTAGTGTTGAAAAACCACTTTTCGCACTTGTGTTAGTGTTGAAAAACCACTTTTCGCACTTGTGTTGGTGCAGGAAACCACTTTTGCACTTGCATTAGTGTGGAAAAAACACTTTTTGCACTTGTGATAGTGTTGAAAAACCACTTTTCGCACTTGTGTTAGTGTTGAAAAACCACTTTTCGCACTTGTGTTAGTGTTGAAAAACCACTTTTCGCCTTGTGTTGGTGCAGGAAACCACTTTTGCACTTGTATTAGTGTGGAAAAAAACACTTTTTGCACTTGTGATAGTGTTGAAAAACCACTTTTCGCACTTGTGTTAGTGTTGAAAAACCACTTTTCGCACTTGTGTTAGTGTTGAAAAACCACTTTTCGCACTTGTGTTGGTGCAGGAAACCACTTTTGCACTTGTATTAGTGTGGAAAAAACACTTTTTGCACTTGTGATACTGTTGAAAAACCACTTTTCGCACTTGTGTTAGTGTTGAAAAACCGCTTTTCGCACTTG
Source organism: Myxine glutinosa (assembly GCF_964187855.1). Lineage (NCBI taxonomy): Eukaryota > Metazoa > Chordata > Myxini > Myxiniformes > Myxinidae > Myxine > Myxine glutinosa. The sequence goes on from NW_027617414.1 coordinate 92,338, forward strand.
TGTTGGTGCAGGAAACCACTTTTGCACTTGTATTAGTGTGGAAAAAACACTTTTCGCACTTGTGTTAGTGTTGAAAAACCACTTTTCGCACTTGTGTTAGTGTTGAAAACCACTTTTCGCACTTGTGTTGGTGCAGGAAACCACTTTTGCACTTGTATTAGTGTGGAAAAAACACTTTTTGCACTTGTGATAGTGTTGAAAAACCACTTTTCGCACTTGTGTTAGTGTTGAAAAACCACTTTTCGCACTTGTGTTGTGCAGGAAACCACTTTTGCACTTGTATTAGTGTGGTAAAAACACTTTTTGCACTTGTGATAGTGTTGAAAAACCACTTTTCGCACTTGTGATAGTGTTGAAAAACCACTTTTCGCACTTGTGTTAGTGTTGAAAAACCACTTTTCGCACTTGTGTTAGTGTTGAAAAACCACTTTTCGCACTTGTGTTGGTGCAGGAAACCACTTTTGCACTTGTATTAGTGTGAAAAAAACACTTTTTGCACTTGTGAAGTGTTGAAAAACCACTTTTCGCACTTGTGTTAGTGTTGAAAAACCACTTTTCGCACTTGTGTTGGTGCAGGAAACCACTTTTGCACTTGTATTAGTGTGGTAAAAAACACTTTTTGCACTTGTGATAGTGTTGAAAAACCACTTTTCGCACTTGTGTTAGTGTTGAAAAACCACTTTTCACACTTGTGTTGTTGCAGGAAACCACTTTTGCACTTGTATTAGTGTGGAAAAACCACTTTTCGCACTTGTGTTAGTGTTGAAAAACCACTTTTCGCACTTGTGTTAGTGTTGAAAAACCACTTTTCGCACTTGTGTTGGTGCAGGCAACCACTTTTGCACTTGTATTAGTGTGGAAAAAACAATTTTTGCACTTGTGATAGTGTTGAAAACCACTTTTCGCACTTGTGTTAGTGTTGAAAAACCACTTTTCGCACTTGTGTTAGTGTTGAAAAACCACTTTTCGCACTTGTGTTGGTGCAGGGAAACCACTTTTGCACTTGTATTAGTGTGGAAAAAACACTTTTTGCACTTGTGATAGTGTTGAAAAACACTTTTCGCACTTGTGTTAGTGTTGAAAAACCACTTTTCGCACTTGTGTTAGTGTTGAAAAACCACTTTTCGCACTTGTGTTGGGGCAGGAAACCACTTTTGCACTTGTATTAGTGTGGAAAAAACACTTTTTGCACTTGTGATAGTGTTGAAAAACCACTTTTCGCACTTGTGTTAGTGTTGAAAAACCACTTTTTGCACTTGTGTTGGTGCAGGAAACCACTTTTGCACTTGTATTAGTGTGGAAAAAACACTTTGTGCACTTGTGATAGTGTTGAAAAACCACTTTTCGCACTTGTGTTAGTGTTGAAAAACCACTTTTCGCACTTGTGTTGGTGCAGGAAACCACTTTTTTACTTGTATTAGTGTGGTAAAAACACTTTTTGCACTTGTGATAGTGTTGAAAAACCACTTTTCGCACTTGTGTTAGTGTTGAAAAACCACTTTTCGCACTTGTGTTGGTGCAGGAAACCACTTTTGCACTTGTATTAGTGTGGAAAAAACACTTTTTGTACTTGTGATAGTGTTGAAAAATCACTTTTCGCACTTGTGTTGGTGCAGGAAACCACTTTTCCACTTGTATTAGTGTTGAAAAATCACTTTTCGCACTTGTGTTAGTGTTGAAAAACCACTTTTCGCACTTGTGTTGGTGCAGGAAACCACTTTTGCACTTGTATTAGTGTGGAAAAAACACTTTTTGCACTTGTGATAGTGTTGAAAAACCACTTTTCGCACTTGTGTTAGTGTTGAAAAACCACTTTTCGCACTTGTGTTGGTGCAGGAAACCACTTTTGCACTTGTATTAGTGTGGAAAAACTACTTTTCGCACTTGTGTTAGTGTTGAAAAACCACTTTTCGCACTTGTGTTAGTGTTGAAAAACCACTTTTCGCACTTGTGTTAGTGTTGAAAAACCACTTTTCGCACTTGTGTTGGTGCAGGAAACCACTTTTGCACTTGTATTAGTGTGGAAAACCACTTTTCGCACTTGTGTTAGTGTTGAAAAACCACTTTTCGCACTTGTGTTGGTGCAGGAAACCACTTTTGCACTTGTATTAGTGTGGAAAAAACACTTTTTGTACTTGTGATAGTGTTGAAAAATCACTTTTCGCACTTGTGTTAGTGCAGGAAACCACTTTTGCACTTGTATTAGTGTTGAAAAATCACTTTTCGCACTTGTGTTAGTGTTGAAAAACCACTTTTCGCACTTGTGTTGGTGCAGGAAACCACTTTTGCATTGTATTAGTGTGGAAAAAACACTTTTTGCACTTGTGATAGTGTTGAAAAACCACTTTTCGCACTTGTGTTAGTGTTGAAAAACCACTTTTTGCACTTTTGTTAGTGTTGAAAAACCACTTTTCGCACTTGTGTTGGTGCAGGAAACCACTTTTGCACTTGTATTAGTGTGAAAAAACTACTTTTCGCACTTGTGTTAGTGTTGAAAAACCACTTTTCGCACTTGTGTTAGTGTTGAAAAACCACTTTTCGCACTTGTGTTAGAGTTGAAAAACCACTTTTCGCACTTGTGTTGGTGCAGGAAACCACTTTTGCACTTGTATTAGTGTGGAAAAACCACTTTTCGCACTTGTGTTAGTGTTGAAAAACCACTTTTCGCACTTGTGTTAGTGTTGAAAAACCACTTTTCGCACTTGTGTTGGTGCAGGAAACCACTTTTGCACTTGTATTAGTGTGGAAAAAACACTTTTTGCACTTGTGATAGTGTTGAAAAACCACTTTTCGCACTTGTGTTAGTGTTGAAAAATCACTTTTTGCACTTGTGTTAGTGTTGAAAAACCACTTTTCGCACTTGTGTTGGTGCAGAAAACCACTTTTGCACTTGTATTAGTGTGGAAAAAACACTTTTTGCACTTGTGATAGTGTTGAAAAACCACTTTTCGCACTTGTGTTAGTGTTGAAAAACCACTTTTCGCTCTTGTGTTAGTGTTGAAAAACCCCTTTTCGCACTTGTGTTGGTGCAGGAAACCACTTTTGCACTTGTATTAGTGTGGAAAAAATACTTTTTGCACTTGTGATACTGTTGAAAAACCACTTTTCGCACTTGTGTTAGTGTTGAAAAACCACTTTTCGCACTTGTGTTGGTGCAGGAAACCACTTTTGCACTTGTATTAGTGTGGAAAAAACACTTTTCGCACTTGTGTTAGTGTTGAAAAACCACTTTTCGCACTTGTGTTAGTGTTGAAAAACCACTTTTCGCACTTGTGTTGGTGCAGGAAACCACTTTTGCACTTGTATTAGTGTGGAAAAAACACTTTTTGCACTTGTGATAGTGTTGAAAAACCACTTTTCGCACTTGTGATAGTGTTGAAAAACCACTTTTCGCACTTGTGTTGGTGCAGGAAACCACTTTTGCACTTGTATTAGTGTGGAAAAACACTTTTTGCACTTGTGATAGTGTTGAAAAACCACTTTTTGCACTTGTGTTGGTGCAGGAAACCACTTTTGCACTTGTATTAGTGTGGAAAAAACACTTTTCGCACTTGTGTTAGTGTTGAAAAACCACTTTTCGCACTTGTGTTAGTGTTGAAAAACCACTTTTCGCACTTGTGTTGGTGCAGGAAACCACTTTTGCACTTGTATTAGTGTGGAAAAACGCTTTTTGCACTTGTGATAGTGTTGAAAAACCACTTTTCACACTTGTGTTAGTGTTGAAAAACCACTTTTCGCACCTGTGTTGGTGCAGTAAACCACTTTTGCACTTGTATTAGTGTGGAAAAAACACTTTTTGCACTTGTGATAGTGTTGAAAAACCACTTTTCGCACTTGTGTTAGTGTTGAAAAACCACTTTTTGCACTTGTATTGGTGCAGGAAACCACTTTTGCACTTGTATTAGTGTGGAAAAAAAACACTTTTTGCACTTGTGATAGTGTTGAAAAACCACTTTTCGCACTTGTGTTAGTATTGAAAAACCACTTTTCGCACTTGTGTTGGTGCAGGAAACCACTTTTGTACTTGTATTAGTGTGGGAAAACCACTTTTCGCACTTGTGTTAGTGTTGAAAAACCACTTTTCGCACATGTGTTATTGTTGAAAAACCACTTTTCGCACTTGTGTTGGTGCAGGAAACCACTTTTGCACTTGTATTAGTGTGGAAAAAACACTTTTCGCACTTGTGTTAGTGTTGAAAAACCACTTTTCGCACTTGTGTTAGTGTTGAAAAACCACCTTTCGCACTTGTGTTGGTGCAGGAAACCACTTTTGCACTTGTATTAGTGTGGAAAAACCACTTTTCGCACTTGTGTTAGTGTTGAAAAACCACTTTTCGCACTTGTGTTGGTGCAGGAAACCACTTTTGCACTTGTATTAGTGTGGAAAAAACACTTTTTGTACTTGTGATAGTGTTGAAAAATCCCTTTTCGCACTTGTGTTGGTGCAGGAAACCACTTTTGCACTTGTATTAGTGTTGAAAAATCACTTTTCGCACTTGTGTTAGTGTTGAAAAACCACTTTTCGCACTGGTGTTGGTGCAGGAAACCACTTTTGCACTTGTATTAGTGTGGAAAAAACACTTTTTGCACTTGTGATAGTGTTGAAAAACCACTTTTCGCACTTGTGTTAGTGTTGAAAAACGACTTTTTGCACTTGTGTTAGTGTTGAAAAACCACTTTTCGCACTTGTGTTGGTGCAGGAAACCACTTTTGCACTTGTATTAGTGTGAAAAAACTACTTTTCGCACTTGTGTTAGTGTTGAAAAACCACTTTTCGCACTTGTGTTAGTGTTGAAAAACCACTTTTCGCACTTGTGTTAGTGTTGAAAAACCACTTTTCGCACTTGTGTTGGTGCAGGAAACTACTTTTGCACTTGTATTAGTGTGGAAAAACCACTTTTCGCACTTGTGTTAGTGTTGAAAAACCACTTTTCGCACTTGTGTTAGTGTTGAAAAACCACTTTTCGCACTTGTGTTGGTGCAGGAAACCACTTTTGCACTTGTATTAGTGTGGAAAAAACACTTTTTGCACTTGTGATAGTGTTGAAAAACCACTTTTCGCACTTGTGTTAGTGTTGAAAAACCACTTTTCGCACTTGTGTTAGTGTTGAAAAACCACTTTTCGCACTTGTGTTGGTGCAGGAAACCACTTTTGCACTTGTATTAGTGTGGAAAAAACACTTTTTGCACTTGTGATAGTGTTGAAAAACCACTTTTCGCACTTGTGTTAGTGTTGAAAAACCACTTTTCGCACTTGTGTTAGTGTTGAAAAACCACTTTTCGCACTTGTGTTGGTGCAGGAAACCACTTTTGCACTTGTATTAGTGTGGAAAAAACACTTTTTGCACTTGTGATACTGTTGAAAAACCACTTTTCGCACTTGTGTTAGTGTTGAAAAACCGCTTTTCGCACTTGTGTTGGTGCAGGAAACCACTTTTGCACTTGTATTAGTGTGGAAAAAACACTTTTCGCACTTGTGTTAGTGTTGAAAAACCACTTTTCGCACTTGTGTTAGTGTTGAAAAACCACTTTTCGCACTTGTGTTGGTGCAGGAAACCACTTTTGCACTTGTATTAGTGTGGAAAAAACACTTTTTGCACTTGTGATAGTGTTGAAAAACCACTTTTCGCACTTGTGTTAGTGTTGAAAAACCACTTTTCGCACTTGTGTTGGTGCAGGAAACCACTTTTGCACTTGTATTAGTGTGGTAAAAACACTTTTTGCACTTGTGATAGTGTTGAAAAACCACTTTTCGCACTTGTGATAGTGTTGAAAAACCACTTTTCGCACTTGTGTTAGTGTTGAAAAACCACTTTTCGCACTTGTGTTAGTGTTGAAAAACCACTTTTCGCACTTGTGTTGGTGCAGGAAACCACTTTTGCACTTGTATTAGTGTGAAAAAAACACTTTTTGCACTTGTGAAGTGTTGAAAAACCACTTTTCGCACTTGTGTTAGTGTTGAAAAACCACTTTTCGCACTTGTGTTGGTGCAGGAAACCACTTTTGCACTTGTATTAGTGTGGTAAAAACACTTTTTGCACTTGTGATAGTGTTGAAAAACCACTTTTCGCACTTGTGTTAGTGTTGAAAAACCACTTTTCGCACTTGTGTTGTTGCAGGAAACCACTTTTGCACTTGTATTAGTGTGGAAAAACCACTTTTCGCACTTGTGTTAGTGTTGAAAAACCACTTTTCGCACTTGTGTTAGTGTTGAAAAACCACTTTTCGCACTTGTGTTGGTGCAGGCAACCACTTTTGCACTTGTATTAGTGTGGAAAAAACAATTTTTGCACTTGTGATAGTGTTGAAAACCACTTTTCGCACTTGTGTTAGTGTTGAAAAACCACTTTTCGCACTTGTGTTAGTGTTGAAAAACCACTTTTCGCACTTGTGTTGGTGCAGGGAACCACTTTTGCACTTGTATTAGTGTGGAAAAAACACTTTTTGCACTTGTGATAGTGTTGAAAAACCACTTTTCGCACTTGTGTTAGTGTTGAAAAACCACTTTTCGCACTTGTGTTAGTGTTGAAAAACCACTTTTCGCACTTGTGTTGGTGCAGGAAACCACTTTTGCACTTGTATTAGTGTGGAAAAAACACTTTTTGCACTTGTGATAGTGTTGAAAAACCACTTTTCGCACTTGTGTTAGTGTTGAAAAACCACTTTTCGCACTTGTGTTAGTGTTGAAAAACCACTTTTCGCACTTGTGTTGGTGCAGGAAACCACTTTTGCACTTGTATTAGTGTGGAAAAAACACTTTTTGCACTTGTGATAGTGTTGAAAAACCACTTTTCGCACTTGTGTTAGTGTTGAAAAACCACTTTTTGCACTTGTGTTGGTGCAGGAAACCACTTTTGCACTTGTATTAGTGTGGAAAAAACACTTTGTGCACTTGTGATAGTGTTGAAAAACCACTTTTCGCACTTGTGTTAGTGTTGAAAAACCACTTTTCGCACTTGTATTGGTGCAGGAAACCACTTTTGCACTTGTATTAGTGTGGAAAAAACACTTTTTGTACTTGTGATAGTGTTGAAAAATCCCTTTTCGCACTTGTGTTGGTGCAGGAAACCACTTTTGCACTTGTATTAGTGTTGAAAAATCACTTTTCGCACTTGTGTTAGTGTTGAAAAACCACTTTTCGCACTGGTGTTGGTGCAGGAAACCACTTTTGCACTTGTATTAGTGTGGAAAAAACACTTTTTGCACTTGTGATAGTGTTGAAAAACCACTTTTCGCACTTGTGTTAGTGTTGAAAAACGACTTTTTGCACTTGTGTTAGTGTTGAAAAACCACTTTTCGCACTTGTGTTGGTGCAGGAAACCACTTTTGCACTTGTATTAGTGTGAAAAAACTACTTTTCGCACTTGTGTTAGTGTTGAAAAACCACTTTTCGCACTTGTGTTAGTGTTGAAAAACCACTTTTCGCACTTGTGTTAGTGTTGAAAAACCACTTTTCGCACTTGTGTTGGTGCAGGAAACTACTTTTGCACTTGTATTAGTGTGGAAAAACCACTTTTCGCACTTGTGTTAGTGTTGAAAAACCACTTTTCGCACTTGTGTTAGTGTTGAAAAACCACTTTTCGCACTTGTGTTGGTGCAGGAAACCACTTTTGCACTTGTATTAGTGTGGAAAAAACACTTTTTGCACTTGTGATAGTGTTGAAAAACCACTTTTCGCACTTGTGTTAGTGTTGAAAAACCACTTTTCGCACTTGTGTTAGTGTTGAAAAACCACTTTTCGCACTTGTGTTGGTGCAGGAAACCACTTTTGCACTTGTATTAGTGTGGAAAAAACACTTTTTGCACTTGTGATAGTGTTGAAAAACCACTTTTCGCACTTGTGTTAGTGTTGAAAAACCACTTTTCGCACTTGTGTTAGTGTTGAAAAACCACTTTTCGCACTTGTGTTGGTGCAAGACACCACTTTTGCACTTGTATTAGTGTGGAAAAAACACTTTTTGCACTTGTGATACTGTTGAAAAACCACTTTTCGCACTTGTGTTAGTGTTGAAAAACCGCTTTTCGCACTTGTGTTGGTGCAGGAAACCACTTTTGCACTTGTATTAGTGTGAAAAAAACACTTTTCGCACTTGTGTTAGTGTTGAAAAACCACTTTTCGCACTTGTGTTAGTGTTGAAAAACCACTTTTCGCACTTGTGTTGGTGCAGGAAACCACTTTTGCACTTGTATTAGTGTGGAAAAAACACTTTTTGCACTTGTGATAGTGTTGAAAAACCACTTTTCGCACTTGTGTTAGTGTTGAAAAACCACTTTTCGCACTTGTGTTGGTGCAGGAAACCACTTTTGCACTTGTATTAGTGTGGTAAAAACACTTTTTGCACTTGTGATAGTGTTGAAAAACCACTTTTCGCACTTGTGATAGTGTTGAAAAACCACTTTTCGCACTTGTGTTAGTGTTGAAAAACCACTTTTCGCACTTGTGTTAGTGTTGAAAAACCACTTTTCGCACTTGTGTTGGTGCAGGAAACCACTTTTGCACTTGTATTAGTGTGAAAAAAACACTTTTTGCACTTGTGAAGTGTTGAAAAACCACTTTTCGCACTTGTGTTAGTGTTGAAAAACCACTTTTCGCACTTGTGTTGGTGCAGGAAACCACTTTTGCACTTGTATTAGTGTGGTAAAAACACTTTTTGCACTTGTGATAGTGTTGAAAAACCACTTTTCGCACTTGTGTTAGTGTTGATAAACCACTTTTCGCACTTGTGTTGTTGCAGGAAACCACTTTTGCACTTGTATTAGTGTGGAAAAACCACTTTTCGCACTTGTGTTAGTGTTGAAAAACCACTTTTCGCACTTGTGTTAGTGTTGAAAAACCACTTTTCGCACTTGTGTTGGTGCAGGCAACCACTTTTGCACTTGTATTAGTGTGGAAAAAACAATTTTTGCACTTGTGATAGTGTTGAAAACCACTTTTCGCACTTGTGTTAGTGTTGAAAAACCACTTTTCGCACTTGTGTTAGTGTTGAAAAACCACTTTTCGCACTTGTGTTGGTGCAGGGAACCACTTTTGCACTTGTATTAGTGTGGAAAAAACACTTTTTGCACTTGTGATAGTGTTGAAAAACCACTTTTCGCACTTGTGTTAGTGTTGAAAAACCACTTTTCGCACTTGTGTTAGTGTTGAAAAACCACTTTTCGCACTTGTGTTGGTGCAGGAAACCACTTTTGCACTTGTATTAGTGTGGAAAAAACACTTTTTGCACTTGTGATAATGTTGAAAAACCACTTTTTGCACTTGTGTTAGTGTTGAAAAACCACTTTTCGCACTTGTGTTAGTGTTGAAAAACCACTTTTCGCACTTGTGTTGGTGCAGGAAACCACTTTTGCACTTGTATTAGTGTGGAAAAAACACTTTTTGCACTTGTGATAGTGTTGAAAAACCACTTTTCGCACTTGTGTTAGTGTTGAAAAACCACTTTTTGCACTTGTGTTGGTGCAGGAAACCACTTTTGCACTTGTATTAGTGTGGAAAAAACACTTTGTGCACTTGTGATAGTGTTGAAAAACCACTTTTCGCACTTGTGTTAGTGTTGAAAAACCACTTTTCGCACTTGTGTTGGTGCAGGAAACCACTTTTTTACTTGTATTAGTGTGGTAAAAACACTTTTTGCACTTGTGATAGTGTTGAAAAACCACTTTTCGCACTTGTGTTAGTGTTGAAAAACCACTTTTCGCACTTGTGTTGGTGCAGGAAACCACTTTTGCACTTGTATTAGTGTGGAAAAAACACTTTTTGTACTTGTGATAGTGTTGAAAAATCACTTTTCGCACTTGTGTTGGTGCAGGAAACCACTTTTCCACTTGTATTAGTGTTGAAAAATCACTTTTCGCACTTGTGTTAGTGTTGAAAAACCACTTTTCGCACTTGTGTTGGTGCAGGAAACCACTTTTGCACTTGTATTAGTGTGGAAAAAACACTTTTTGCACTTGTGATAGTGTTGAAAAACCACTTTTCGCACTTGTGTTAGTGTTGAAAAACCACTTTTCGCACTTGTGTTGGTGCAGGAAACCACTTTTGCACTTGTATTAGTGTGGAAAAACTACTTTTCGCACTTGTGTTAGTGTTGAAAAACCACTTTTCGCACTTGTGTTAGTGTTGAAAAACCACTTTTCGCACTTGTGTTAGTGTTGAAAAACCACTTTTCGCACTTGTGTTGGTGCAGGAAACCACTTTTGCACTTGTATTAGTGTGGAAAAACCACTTTTCGCACTTGTGTTAGTGTTGAAAAACCACTTTTCGCACTTGTGTTGGTGCAGGAAACCACTTTTGCACTTGTATTAGTGTGGAAAAAACACTTTTTGTACTTGTGATAGTGTTGAAAAATCACTTTTCGCACTTGTGTTGGTGCAGGAAACCACTTTTGCACTTGTATTAGTGTTGAAAAATCACTTTTCGCACTTGTGTTAGTGTTGAAAAACCACTTTTCGCACTTGTGTTGGTGCAGGAAACCACTTTTGCATTGTATTAGTGTGGAAAAAACACTTTTTGCACTTGTGATAGTGTTGAAAAACCACTTTTCGCACTTGTGTTAGTGTTGAAAAACCACTTTTTGCACTTGTGTTAGTGTTGAAAAACCACTTTTCGCACTTGTGTTGGTGCAGGAAACCACTTTTGCACTTGTATTAGTGTGAAAAAACTACTTTTCGCACTTGTGTTAGTGTTGAAAAACCACTTTTCGCACTTGTGTTAGTGTTGAAAAACCACTTTTCGCACTTGTGTTAGAGTTGAAAAACCAGTTTTCGCACTTGTGTTGGTGCAGGAAACCACTTTTGCACTTGTATTAGTGTGGAAAAACCACTTTTCGCACTTGTGTTAGTGTTGAAAAACCACTTTTCGCACTTGTGTTAGTGTTGAAAAACCACTTTTCGCACTTGTGTTGGTGCAGGAAACCACTTTTGCACTTGTATTAGTGTGGAAAAAACACTTTTTGCACTTGTGATAGTGTTGAAAAACCACTTTTCGCACTTGTGTTAGTGTTGAAAAATCACTTTTTGCACTTGTGTTAGTGTTGAAAAACCACTTTTCGCACTTGTGTTGGTGCAGAAAACCACTTTTGCACTTGTATTAGTGTGGAAAAAACACTTTTTGCACTTGTGATAGTGTTGAAAAACCACTTTTCGCACTTGTGTTAGTGTTGAAAAACCACTTTTCGCTCTTGTGTTAGTGTTGAAAAAACCCTTTTCGCACTTGTGTTGGTACAGGAAACCACTTTTGCACTTGTATTAGTGTGGAAAAAACACTTTTTGCACTTGTGATACTGTTGAAAAACCACTTTTCGCACTTGTGTTAGTGTTGAAAAACCACTTTTCGCACTTGTGTTGGTGCAGGAAACCACTTTTGCACTTGTATTAGTGTGGAAAAAACACTTTTCGCACTTGTGTTAGTGTTGAAAAACCACTTTTCGCACTTGTGTTAGTGTTGAAAAACACTTTTCGCACTTGTGTTGGTGCAGGAAACCACTTTTGCACTTGTATTAGTGTGGAAAAAACACTTTTTGCACTTGTGATAGTGTTGAAAAACCACTTTTCGCACTTGTGATAGTGTTGAAAAACCACTTTTCGCACTTGTGTTGGTGCAGGAAACCACTTTTGCACTTGTATTAGTGTGGAAAAACACTTTTTGCACTTGTGATAGTGTTGAAAAACCACTTTTCGCACTTGTGTTGGTGCAGGAAACCACTTTTGCACTTGTATTAGTGTGGAAAAAACGCTTTTTGCACTTGTGATAGTGTTGAAAAACCACTTTTCGCACTTGTGTTAGTGTTGAAAAACCACTTTTCGCACCTGTGTTGGTGCAGTAAACCACTTTTGCACTTGTATTAGTGTGGAAAAAACACTTTTTGCACTTGTATTAGTGTGGAAAAAAAACACTTTTTGCACTTGTGATAGTGTTGAAAAACCACTTTTCGCACTTGTGTTAGTGTTGAAAAACCACATTTCGCACTTGTGTTGGTGCAGGAAACCACTTTTGTACTTGTATTAGTGTGGGAAAACCACTTTTCGCACTTGTGTTAGTGTTGAAAAACCACTTTTCGCACTTGTGTTATTGTTGAAAAACCACTTTTCGCACTTGTGTTGGTGCAGGAAACCACTTTTGCACTTGTATTAGTGTGGAAAAAACACTTTTCGCACTTGTGTTAGTGTTGAAAAACCACTTTTCGCACTTGTGTTAGTGTTGAAAAACCACCTTTCGCACTTGTGTTGGTGCAGGAAACCACTTTTGCACTTGTATTAGTGTGGAAAAACCACTTTTCGCACTTGTGTTAGTGTTGAAAAACCACTTTTCGCACTTGTGTTGGTGCAGGAAACCACTTTTGCACTTGTATTAGTGTGGAAAAAACACTTTTTGTACTTGTGATAGTGTTGAAAAACCACTTTTCGCACTTGTGTTGGTGCAGGAAACCACTTTTGCACTTGTATTAGTGTGGAAAAAACACTTTTTGTACTTGTGATAGTGTTGAAAAATCCCTTTTCGCACTTGTGTTGGTGCAGGAAACCACTTTTGCACTTGTATTAGTGTGGAAAAAACACTTTTTGCACTTGTGATAGTGTTGAAAAACCACTTTTCGCACTTGTGTTAGTGTTGAAAAATCACTTTTCGCACTTGTGTTAGTGTTGAAAAACCACTTTTCGCACTGGTGTTGGTGCAGGAAACCACTTTTGCACTTGTATTAGTGTGGAAAAAACACTTTTTGCACTTGTGATAGTGTTGAAAAACCACTTTTCGCACTTGTGTTAGTGTTGAAAAACGACTTTTTGCACTTGTGTTAGTGTTGAAAAACCACTTTTCGCACTTGTGTTGGTGCAGGAAACTACTTTTGCACTTGTATTAGTGTGGAAAAAGCACTTTTCGCACTTGTGTTAGTGTTGAAAAACCACTTTTCGCACTTGTGTTAGTGTTGAAAAACCACTTTTCGCACTTGTGTTGGTGCAGGAAACCACTTTTGCACTTGTATTAGTGTGGAAAAAACACTTTTTGCACTTGTGATAGTGTTGAAAAAGCACTTTTCGCACTTGTGTTAGTGTTGAAAAACCACTTTTCGCACTTGTGTTAGTGTTGAAAAACCACTTTTCGCACTTGTGTTGGTGCAGGAAACCACTTTTGCACTTGTATTAGTGTGGAAAAAACACTTTTTGCACTTGTGATACTGTTGAAAAACCACTTTTCGCACTTGTGTTAGTGTTGAAAAACCGCTTTTCGCACTTGTGTTGGTGCAGGAAACCACTTTTGCACTTGTATTAGTGTGGAAAAAACACTTTTCGCACTTGTGTTAGTGTTGGAAAACCACTTTTCGCACTTGTGTTAGTGTTGAAAAACCACTTTTCGCACTTGTGTTGGTGCAGGAAACCACTTTTGCACTTGTATTAGTGTGGATAAACACTTTTTGCACTTGTGATAGTGTTGAAAAACCACTTTTCGCACTTGTGTTAGTGTTGAAAAACCACTTTTCGCACTTGTGTTGGTGCAGGAAACCACTTTTGCACTTGTATTAGTGTGGAAAAAACACTTTTCGCACTTGTGTTAGTGTTGAAAAACCACTTTTCGCACTTGTGTTAGTGTTGAAAAACCACTTTTCGCACTTGTGTTGGTGCAGGAAACCACTTTTGCACTTGTATTAGTGTGGAAAAAACACTTTTTGCACTTGTGATAGTGTTGAAAAACCACTTTTCGCACTTGTGTTAGTGTTGAAAAACCACTTTTCGCACTTGTGTTGGTGCAGGAAACCACTTTTGCACTTGTATTAGTGTGGAAAAAACACTTTTTGGACTTGTGATAGTGTTGAAAAACCACTTTTCGCACTTGTGTTAGTGTTGAAAAACCACTTTTCGCACTTGTGTTGGTGCAGGAAACCACTTTTGCGCTTGTATTAGTGTGGAAAAAAACACTTTTTGCACTTGTGATAGTGTTGAAAAACCACTTTTCGCACTTGTGTTAGTGTTGAAAAACCACTTTTCGCACTTGTGTTGGTGCAGGAAACCACTTTTGTACTTGTATTAGTGTGGGAAAACCACTTTTCGCACTTGTGTTAGTGTTGAAAAACCACTTTTCGCACTTGTGTTATTGTTGAAAAACCACTTTTCGCACTTGTGTTGGTGCAGGAAACCACTTTTGCACTTGTATTAGTGTGGAAAAAACACTTTTTGCACTTGTGTTAGTGTTGAAAAACCACTTTTCGCACTTGTGTTAGTGTTGAAAAACCACTTTTCGCACTTGTGTTGGTGCAGGAAACCACTTTTGCACTTGTATTAGTGTGGAAAACACACTTTTTGCACTTGTGATAGTGTTGAAAACCCACTTTTCGCACTTGTGTTAGTGTTGAAAAACCAGTTTTCGCACTTGTGTTGGTGCAGGAAACCACTTTTGCACTTGTATTAGTGTGGAAAAACCACTTTTCGCACTTGTGTTAGTGTTGAAAAACCACTTTTCGCACTTGTGTTGGTGCAGGAAACCACTTTTGCACTTGTATTAGTGTGGAAAAACACTTTTTGTACTTGTGATAGTGTTGAAAAATCACTTTTCGCACTTGTGTTGGTGCAGGAAACCACTTTTGCACTTGTATTAGTGTTGAAAAATCACTTTTCGCACTTGTGTTAGTGTTGAAAAACCACTTTTCGCACTGGTGTTGGTGCAGGAAACCACTTTTGCACTTGTATTAGTGTGGAAAAAACACTTTTTGCACTTGTGATAGTGTTGAAAAACCACTTTTCGCACTTGTGTTAGTGTTGAAAAACGACTTTTTGCACTTGTGTTAGTGTTGAAAAACCACTTTTCGCACTTGTGTTGGTGCAGGAAACCACTTTTGCACTTGTATTAGTGTGAAAAAACTACTTTTCGCACTTGTGTTAGTGTTGAAAAACCACTTTTCGCACTTGTGTTAGTGTTGAAAAACCACTTTTCGCACTTGTGTTAGTGTTGAAAAACCACTTTTCGCACTTGTGTTGGTGCAGGAAACTACTTTTGCACTTGTATTAGTGTGGAAAAACCACTTTTCGCACTTGTGTTAGTGTTGAAAAACCACTTTTCGCACTTGTGTTAGTGTTGAAAAACCACTTTTCGCACTTGTGTTGGTGCAGGAAACCACTTTTGCACTTGTATTAGTGTGGAAAAAACACTTTTTGCACTTGTGATAGTGTTGAAAAACCACTTTTCGCACTTGTGTTAGTGTTGAAAAACCACTTTTCGCACTTGTGTTAGTGTTGAAAAACCACTTTTCGCACTTGTGTTGGTGCAGGAAACCACTTTTGCACTTGTATTAGTGTGGAAAAAACACTTTTTGCACTTGTGATAGTGTTGAAAAACCACTTTTCGCACTTGTGTTAGTGTTGAAAAACCACTTTTCGCACTTGTGTTAGTGTTGAAAAACCACTTTTCGCACTTGTGTTGGTGCAGGAAACCACTTTTGCACTTGTATTAGTGTGGAAAAAACACTTTTTGCACTTGTGATACTGTTGAAAAACCACTTTTCGCACTTGTGTTAGTGTTGAAAAACCGCTTTTCGCACTTGTGTTGGTGCAGGAAACCACTTTTGCACTTGTATTAGTGTGGAAAAAACACTTTTCGCACTTGTGTTAGTGTTGAAAAACCACTTTTCGCACTTGTGTTAGTGTTGAAAAACCACTTTTCGCACTTGTGTTGGTGCAGGAAACCACTTTTGCACTTGTATTAGTGTGGAAAAAACACTTTTTGCACTTGTGATAGTGTTGAAAAACCACTTTTCGCACTTGTGTTAGTGTTGAAAAACCACTTTTCGCACTTGTGTTGGTGCAGGAAACCACTTTTGCACTTGTATTAGTGTGGTAAAAACACTTTTTGCACTTGTGATAGTGTTGAAAAACCACTTTTCGCACTTGTGTTAGTGTTGAAAAACCACGTTTGGCACTTGTGTTAGTGTTGAAAAACCACTTTTCGCACTTGTGTTGGTGCAGGAAACCACTTTTGCACTTGTATTAGTGTGGATAAACACTTTTTGCACTTGTGATAGTGTTGAAAAACCACTTTTCGCACTTGTGTTAGTGTTGAAAAACCACTTTTCGCACTTGTGTTGGTGCAGGAAACCACTTTTGCACTTGTATTAGTGTGGAAAAAACACTTTTCGCACTTGTGTTAGTGTTGAAAAACCACTTTTCGCACTTGTGTTAGTGTTGAAAAACCACTTTTCGCACTTGTGTTGGTGCAGGAAACCACTTTTGCACTTGTATTAGTGTGGAAAAAACACTTTTTGCACTTGTGATAGTGTTGAAAAACCACTTTTCGCACTTGTGTTAGTGTTGAAAAACCACTTTTCGCACTTGTGTTGGTGCAGGAAACCACTTTTGCACTTGTATTAGTGTGGAAAAAACACTTTTTGGACTTGTGATAGTGTTGAAAAACCACTTTTCGCACTTGTGTTAGTGTTGAAAAACCACTTTTCGCACTTGTGTTGGTGCAGGAAACCACTTTTGCACTTGTATTAGTGTGGAAAAAAACACTTTTTGCACTTGTGATCGTGTTGAAAAACCACTTTTCGCACTTGTGTTAGTGTTGAAAAACCACTTTTCGCACTTGTGTTGGTGCAGGAAACCACTTTTGTACTTGTATTAGTGTGGGAAAACCACTTTTCGCACTTGTGTTAGTGTTGAAAAACCACTTTTCGCACTTGTGTTATTGTTGAAAAACCACTTTTCGCACTTGTGTTGGTGCAGGAAACCACTTTTGCACTTGTATTAGTGTGGAAAAAACACTTTTTGCACTTGTGATAGTGTTGAAAAACCACTTTTCGCACTTGTGATAGTGTTGAAAAACCACTTTTCGCACTTGTGTTGGTGCAGGAAACCACTTTTGCACTTGTATTAGTGTGGAAAAACACTTTTTGCACTTGTGATAGTGTTGAAAAACCACTTTTCGCACTTGTGTTGGTGCAGGAAACCACTTTTGCACTTGTATTAGTGTGGAAAAAACACTTTTCGCACTTGTGTTAGTGTTGAAAAACCACTTTTCGCACTTGTGTTAGTGTTGAAAAACCACTTTTCGCACTTGTGTTGGTGCAGGAAACCACTTTTGCACTTGTATTAGTGTGGAAAAAACGCTTTTTGCACTTGTGATAGTGTTGAAAAACCACTTTTCGCACTTGTGTTAGTGTTGAAAAACCACTTTTCGCACCTGTGTTGGTGCAGTAAACCACTTTTGCACTTTTATTAGTGTGGAAAAAACACTTTTTGCACTTGTGATAGTGTTGAAAAACCACTTTTC
The DNA here is from genome assembly GCF_964187855.1 of Myxine glutinosa. NCBI lineage: Eukaryota > Metazoa > Chordata > Myxini > Myxiniformes > Myxinidae > Myxine > Myxine glutinosa. The sequence goes on from NW_027617414.1 coordinate 109,589, forward strand.
GCACTTGTGTTAGTGTTGAAAAACCACTTTTCGCACTTGTGTTGGTGCAGGAAACCACTTTTGCACTTGTATTAGTGTGGAAAAACACTTTTTGTACTTGTGATAGTGTTGAAAAATCACTTTTCGCACTTGTGTTGGTGCAGGAAACCACTTTTGCACTTGTATTAGTGTTGAAAAATCACTTTTCGCACTTGTGTTAGTGTTGAAAAACCACTTTTCGCACTGGTGTTGGTGCAGGAAACCACTTTTGCACTTGTATTAGTGTGGAAAAAACACTTTTTGCACTTGTGATAGTGTTGAAAAACCACTTTTCGCACTTGTGTTAGTGTTGAAAAACGACTTTTTGCACTTGTGTTAGTGTTGAAAAACCACTTTTCGCACTTGTGTTGGTGCAGGAAACCACTTTTGCACTTGTATTAGTGTGAAAAAACTACTTTTCGCACTTGTGTTAGTGTTGAAAAACCACTTTTCGCACTTGTGTTAGTGTTGAAAAACCACTTTTCGCACTTGTGTTAGTGTTGAAAAACCACTTTTCGCACTTGTGTTGGTGCAGGAAACTACTTTTGCACTTGTATTAGTGTGGAAAAACCACTTTTCGCACTTGTGTTAGTGTTGAAAAACCACTTTTCGCACTTGTGTTAGTGTTGAAAAACCACTTTTCGCACTTGTGTTGGTGCAGGAAACCACTTTTGCACTTGTATTAGTGTGGAAAAAACACTTTTTGCACTTGTGATAGTGTTGAAAAACCACTTTTCGCACTTGTGTTAGTGTTGAAAAACCACTTTTCGCACTTGTGTTAGTGTTGAAAAACCACTTTTCGCACTTGTGTTGGTGCAGGAAACCACTTTTGCACTTGTATTAGTGTGGAAAAAACACTTTTTGCACTTGTGATAGTGTTGAAAAACCACTTTTCGCACTTGTGTTAGTGTTGAAAAACCACTTTTCGCACTTGTGTTAGTGTTGAAAAACCACTTTTCGCACTTGTGTTGGTGCAGGAAACCACTTTTGCACTTGTATTAGTGTGGAAAAAACACTTTTTGCACTTGTGATACTGTTGAAAAACCACTTTTCGCACTTGTGTTAGTGTTGAAAAACCGCTTTTCGCACTTGTGTTGGTGCAGGAAACCACTTTTGCACTTGTATTAGTGTGGAAAAAACACTTTTCGCACTTGTGTTAGTGTTGAAAAACCACTTTTCGCACTTGTGTTAGTGTTGAAAAACCACTTTTCGCACTTGTGTTGGTGCAGGAAACCACTTTTGCACTTGTATTAGTGTGGAAAAAACACTTTTTGCACTTGTGATAGTGTTGAAAAACCACTTTTCGCACTTGTGTTAGTGTTGAAAAACCACTTTTCGCACTTGTGTTGGTGCAGGAAACCACTTTTGCACTTGTATTAGTGTGGTAAAAACACTTTTTGCACTTGTGATAGTGTTGAAAAACCACTTTTCGCACTTGTGTTAGTGTTGAAAAACCACGTTTGGCACTTGTGTTAGTGTTGAAAAACCACTTTTCGCACTTGTGTTGGTGCAGGAAACCACTTTTGCACTTGTATTAGTGTGGATAAACACTTTTTGCACTTGTGATAGTGTTGAAAAACCACTTTTCGCACTTGTGTTAGTGTTGAAAAACCACTTTTCGCACTTGTGTTGGTGCAGGAAACCACTTTTGCACTTGTATTAGTGTGGAAAAAACACTTTTCGCACTTGTGTTAGTGTTGAAAAACCACTTTTCGCACTTGTGTTAGTGTTGAAAAACCACTTTTCGCACTTGTGTTGGTGCAGGAAACCACTTTTGCACTTGTATTAGTGTGGAAAAAACACTTTTTGCACTTGTGATAGTGTTGAAAAACCACTTTTCGCACTTGTGTTAGTGTTGAAAAACCACTTTTCGCACTTGTGTTGGTGCAGGAAACCACTTTTGCACTTGTATTAGTGTGAAAAAACACTTTTTGGACTTGTGATAGTGTTGAAAAACCACTTTTCGCACTTGTGTTAGTGTTGAAAAACCACTTTTCGCACTTGTGTTGGTGCAGGAAACCACTTTTGCACTTGTATTAGTGTGGAAAAAAACACTTTTTGCACTTGTGATAGTGTTGAAAAACCACTTTTCGCACTTGTGTTAGTGTTGAAAAACCACTTTTCGCACTTGTGTTGGTGCAGGAAACCACTTTTGTACTTGTATTAGTGTGGGAAAACCACTTTTCGCACTTGTGTTAGTGTTGAAAAACCACTTTTCGCACTTGTGTTATTGTTGAAAAACCACTTTTCGCACTTGTGTTGGTGCAGGAAACCACTTTTGCACTTGTATTAGTGTGGAAAAAACACTTTTTGCACTTGTGATAGTGTTGAAAAACCACTTTTCGCACTTGTGATAGTGTTGAAAAACCACTTTTCGCACTTGTGTTGGTGCAGGAAACCACTTTTGCACTTGTATTAGTGTGGAAAAACACTTTTTGCACTTGTGATAGTGTTGAAAAACCACTTTTTCGCACTTGTGTTGGTGCAGGAAACCACTTTTGCACTTGTATTAGTGTGGAAAAAACACTTTTCGCACTTGTGATAGTGTTGAAAAACCACTTTTCCGCACTTGTGTTAGTGTTGAAAAACCACTTTTTCGCACTTGTGTTGGTGCAGGAAACCACTTTTGCACTTGTATTGGTGTGGAAAAAACACTTTTTCGCACTTGTGTTAGTGTTGAAAAACCACTTTTCGCACTTGTGTTAGTGTTGAAAAACCACTTTTCGCACTTGTGTTGGTGCAGGAAACCACTTTTGCACTTGTATTAGTGTGGAAAAAACACTTTTTGCACTTGTGATAGTGTTGAAAAACCACTTTTCGCACTTGTGTTAGTGTTGAAAAACCACTTTTCGCACTTGTGTTGGTGCAGGAAACCACTTTTGCACTTGTATTAGTGTGGAAAAAACACTTTTTGGACTTGTGATAGTGTTGAAAAACCACTTTTCGCACTTGTGTTAGTGTTGAAAAACCACTTTTCGCACTTGTGTTGGTGCAGGAAACCACTTTTGCACTTGTATTAGTGTGGAAAAAAACACTTTTTGCACTTGTGATAGTGTTGAAAAACCACTTTTCGCACTTGTGTTAGTGTTGAAAAACCACTTTTCGCACTTGTGTTGGTGCAGGAAACCACTTTTGTACTTGTATTAGTGTGGGAAAACCACTTTTCGCACTTGTGTTAGTGTTGAAAAACCACTTTTCGCACTTGTGTTATTGTTGAAAAACCACTTTTCGCACTTGTGTTGGTGCAGGAAACCACTTTTGCACTTGTATTAGTGTGGAAAAAACACTTTTTGCACTTGTGATAGTGTTGAAAAACCACTTTTCGCACTTGTGATAGTGTTGAAAAACCACTTTTCGCACTTGTGTTGGTGCAGGAAACCACTTTTGCACTTGTATTAGTGTGGAAAAACACTTTTTGCACTTGTGATAGTGTTGAAAAACCACTTTTCGCACTTGTGTTGGTGCAGGAAACCACTTTTGCACTTGTATTAGTGTGGAAAAAACACTTTTCGCACTTGTGTTAGTGTTGAAAAACCACTTTTCGCACTTGTGTTAGTGTTGAAAAACCACTTTTCGCACTTGTGTTGGTGCAGGAAACCACTTTTGCACTTGTATTAGTGTGGAAAAAACGCTTTTTGCACTTGTGATAGTGTTGAAAAACCACTTTTCGCACTTGTGTTAGTGTTGAAAAACCACTTTTCGCACCTGTGTTGGTGCAGTAAACCACTTTTGCACTTTTATTAGTGTGGAAAAAACACTTTTTGCACTTGTGATAGTGTTGAAAAACCACTTTTCGCACTTGTGTTAGTGTTGAAAAACCACTTTTCGCACTTGTGTTGGTGCAGGAAACCACTTTTGCACTTGTATTAGTGTGGAAAAACACTTTTTGTACTTGTGATAGTGTTGAAAAATCACTTTTCGCACTTGTGTTGGTGCAGGAAACCACTTTTGCACTTGTATTAGTGTTGAAAAATCACTTTTCGCACTTGTGTTAGTGTTGAAAAACCACTTTTCGCACTGGTGTTGGTGCAGGAAACCACTTTTGCACTTGTATTAGTGTGGAAAAAACACTTTTTGCACTTGTGATAGTGTTGAAAAACCACTTTTCGCACTTGTGTTAGTGTTGAAAAACGACTTTTTGCACTTGTGTTAGTGTTGAAAAACCACTTTTCGCACTTGTGTTGGTGCAGGAAACCACTTTTGCACTTGTATTAGTGTGAAAAAACTACTTTTCGCACTTGTGTTAGTGTTGAAAAACCACTTTTCGCACTTGTGTTAGTGTTGAAAAACCACTTTTCGCACTTGTGTTAGTGTTGAAAAACCACTTTTCGCACTTGTGTTGGTGCAGGAAACTACTTTTGCACTTGTATTAGTGTGGAAAAACCACTTTTCGCACTTGTGTTAGTGTTGAAAAACCACTTTTCGCACTTGTGTTAGTGTTGAAAAACCACTTTTCGCACTTGTGTTGGTGCAGGAAACCACTTTTGCACTTGTATTAGTGTGGAAAAAACACTTTTTGCACTTGTGATAGTGTTGAAAAACCACTTTTCGCACTTGTGTTAGTGTTGAAAAACCACTTTTCGCACTTGTGTTAGTGTTGAAAAACCACTTTTCGCACTTGTGTTGGTGCAGGAAACCACTTTTGCACTTGTATTAGTGTGGAAAAAACACTTTTTGCACTTGTGATAGTGTTGAAAAACCACTTTTCGCACTTGTGTTAGTGTTGAAAAACCACTTTTCGCACTTGTGTTAGTGTTGAAAAACCACTTTTCGCACTTGTGTTGGTGCAGGAAACCACTTTTGCACTTGTATTAGTGTGGAAAAAACACTTTTTGCACTTGTGATACTGTTGAAAAACCACTTTTCGCACTTGTGTTAGTGTTGAAAAAACCGCTTTTCGCACTTGTGTTGGTGCAGGAAACCCACTTTTGCACTTGTATTAGTGTGGAAAAAACACTTTTCGCACTTGTGTTAGTGTTGAAAAACCACTTTTCGCACTTGTGTTAGTGTTGAAAAACCACTTTTCGCACTTGTGTTGGTGCAGGAAACCACTTTTGCACTTGTATTAGTGTGGAAAAAACACTTTTTGCACTTGTGATAGTGTTGAAAAACCACTTTTCGCACTTGTGTTAGTGTTGAAAAACCACTTTTCGCACTTGTGTTGGTGCAGGAAACCACTTTTGCACTTGTATTAGTGTGGTAAAAACACTTTTTGCACTTGTGATAGTGTTGAAAAACCACTTTTCGCACTTGTGTTAGTGTTGAAAAACCACGTTTGGCACTTGTGTTAGTGTTGAAAAAACCACTTTTCGCACTTGTGTTGGTGCAGGAAACCACTTTTGCACTTGTATTAGTGTGGATAAACACTTTTTGCACTTGTGATAGTGTTGAAAAACCACTTTTCGCACTTGTGTTAGTGTTGAAAAACCACTTTTCGCACTTGTGTTGGTGCAGGAAACCACTTTTGCACTTGTATTAGTGTGGAAAAAACACTTTTCGCACTTGTGTTAGTGTTGAAAAACCACTTTTCGCACTTGTGTTAGTGTTGAAAAACCACTTTTCGCACTTGTGTTGGTGCAGGAAACCACTTTTGCACTTGTATTAGTGTGGAAAAAACACTTTTTGCACTTGTGATAGTGTTGAAAAACCACTTTTCGCACTTGTGTTAGTGTTGAAAAACCACTTTTCGCACTTGTGTTGGTGCAGGAAACCACTTTTGCACTTGTATTAGTGTGGAAAAAACACTTTTTGGACTTGTGATAGTGTTGAAAAACCACTTTTCGCACTTGTGTTAGTGTTGAAAAACCACTTTTCGCACTTGTGTTGGTGCAGGAAACCACTTTTGCACTTGTATTAGTGTGGAAAAAAACACTTTTTGCACTTGTGATAGTGTTGAAAAACCACTTTTCGCACTTGTGTTAGTGTTGAAAAACCACTTTTCGCACTTGTGTTGGTGCAGGAAACCACTTTTGTACTTGTATTAGTGTGGGAAAACCACTTTTCGCACTTGTGTTAGTGTTGAAAAACCACTTTTCGCACTTGTGTTATTGTTGAAAAACCACTTTTCGCACTTGTGTTGGTGCAGGAAACCACTTTTGCACTTGTATTAGTGTGGAAAAAACACTTTTTGCACTTGTGATAGTGTTGAAAAACCACTTTTCGCACTTGTGATAGTGTTGAAAAACCACTTTTCGCACTTGTGTTGGTGCAGGAAACCACTTTTGCACTTGTATTAGTGTGGAAAAACACTTTTTGCACTTGTGATAGTGTTGAAAAACCACATTTCGCACTTGTGTTGGTGCAGGAAACCACTTTTGCACTTGTATTAGTGTGGAAAAAACACTTTTCGCACTTGTGTTAGTGTTGAAAAACCACTTTTCGCACTTGTGTTAGTGTTGAAAAACCACTTTTCGCACTTGTGTTGGTGCAGGAAACCACTTTTGCACTTGTATTAGTGTGGAAAAAACGCTTTTTGCACTTGTGATAGTGTTGAAAAACCACTTTTCGCACTTGTGTTAGTGTTGAAAAACCACTTTTCGCACCTGTGTTGGTGCAGTAAACCACTTTTGCACTTTTATTAGTGTGGAAAAAACACTTTTTGCACTTGTGATAGTGTTGAAAAACCACTTTTCGCACTTGTGTTAGTGTTGAAAAACCACTTTTTGCACTTGTATTGGTGCAGGAAACCACTTTTGCACTTGTATTAGTGTGGAAAAAAAACACTTTTTGCACTTGTGATAGTGTTGAAAAACCACTTTTCGCACTTGTGTTAGTGTTGAAAAACCACTTTTCGCACTTGTGTTGGTGCAGGAAACCACTTTTGTACTTGTATTAGTGTGGGAAAACCACTTTTCGCACTTGTGTTAGTGTTGAAAAACCACTTTTCGCACTTGTGTTATTGTTGAAAAACCACTTTTCGCACTTGTGTTGGTGCAGGAAACGACTTTTGCACTTGTATTAGTGTGGAAAAAACACTTTTCGCACTTGTGTTAGTGTTGAAAAACCACTTTTCGCACTTGTGTTAGTGTTGAAAAACCACCTTTCGCACTTGTGTTGGTGCAGGAAACCACTTTTGCACTTGTATTAGTGTGGAAAAACCACTTTTCGCACTTGTGTTAGTGTTGAAAAACCACTTTTCGCACTTGTGTTGGTGCAGGAAACCACTTTTGCACTTGTATTAGTGTGGAAAAAACACTTTTTGTACTTGTGATAGTGTTGAAAAATCCCTTTTCGCACTTGTGTTGGTGCAGGAAACCACTTTTGCACTTGTATTAGTGTTGAAAAATCACTTTTCGCACTTGTGTTAGTGTTGAAAAACCACTTTTCGCACTGGTGTTGGTGCAGGAAACCACTTTTGCACTTGTATTAGTGTGGAAAAAACACTTTTTGCACTTGTGATAGTGTTGAAAAACCACTTTTCGCACTTGTGTTAGTGTTGAAAAACGACTTTTTGCACTTGTGTTAGTGTTGAAAAACCACTTTTCGCACTTGTTTTGGTGCAGGAAACCACTTTTGCACTTGTATTAGTGTGAAAAAACTACTTTTCGCACTTGTGTTAGTGTGAAAAAACTACTTTTCGCACTTGTGTTAGTGTTGAAAAACCACTTTTCGCACTTGTGTTAGTGTTGAAAAACCACTTTTCGCACTTGTGTTAGTGTTGAAAAACCACTTTTCGCACTTGTGTTGGTGCAGGAAACTACTTTTGCACTTGTATTAGTGTGGAAAAACCACTTTTCGCACTTGTGTTAGTGTTGAAAAACCACTTTTCGCACTTGTGTTAGTGTTGAAAAACCACTTTTCGCACTTGTGTTGGTGCAGGAAACCACTTTTGCACTTGTATTAGTGTGGAAAAAACACTTTTTGCACTTGTGATAGTGTTGAAAAACCACTTTTCGCACTTGTGTTAGTGTTGAAAAACCACTTTTCGCACTTGTGTTAGTGTTGAAAAACCACTTTTCGCACTTGTGTTGGTGCAGGAAACCACTTTTGCACTTGTATTAGTGTGGAAAAAACACTTTTTGCACTTGTGATAGTGTTGAAAAACCACTTTTCGCACTTGTGTTAGTGTTGAAAAACCACTTTTCGCACTTGTGTTAGTGTTGAAAAACCACTTTTCGCACTTGTGTTGGTGCAGGAAACCACTTTTGCACTTGTATTAGTGTGGAAAAAACACTTTTTGCACTTGTGATACTGTTGAAAAACCACTTTTCGCACTTGTGTTAGTGTTGAAAAACCGCTTTTCGCACTTGTGTTGGTGCAGGAAACCACTTTTGCACTTGTATTAGTGTGGAAAAAACACTTTTCGCACTTGTGTTAGTGTTGAAAAACCACTTTTCGCACTTGTGTTAGTGTTGAAAAACCACTTTTCGCACTTGTGTTGGTGCAGGAAACCACTTTTGCACTTGTATTAGTGTGGAAAAAACACTTTTTGCACTTGTGATAGTGTTGAAAAACCACTTTTCGCACTTGTGTTAGTGTTGAAAAACCACTTTTCGCACTTGTGTTGGTGCAGGAAACCACTTTTGCACTTGTATTAGTGTGGTAAAAACACTTTTTGCACTTGTGATAGTGTTGAAAAACCACTTTTCGCACTTGTGTTAGTGTTGAAAAACCACGTTTCGCACTTGTGTTAGTGTTGAAAAACCACTTTTCGCACTTGTGTTGGTGCAGGAAACCACTTTTGCACTTGTATTAGTGTGGATAAACACTTTTTGCACTTGTGATAGTGTTGAAAAACCACTTTTCGCACTTGTGTTAGTGTTGAAAAACCACTTTTCGCACTTGTGTTGGTGCAGGAAACCACTTTTGCACTTGTATTAGTGTGGAAAAAACACTTTTCGCACTTGTGTTAGTGTTGAAAAACCACTTTTCGCACTTGTGTTAGTGTTGAAAAACCACTTTTCGCACTTGTGTTGGTGCAGGAAACCACTTTTGCACTTGTATTAGTGTGGAAAAAACACTTTTTGCACTTGTGATAGTGTTGAAAAACCACTTTTCGCACTTGCGTTAGTGTTGAAAAACCACTTTTCGCACTTGTGTTGGTGCAGGAAACCACTTTTGCACTTGTATTAGTGTGGAAAAAACACTTTTTGGACTTGTGATAGTGTTGAAAAACCACTTTTCGCACTTGTGTTAGTGTTGAAAAACCACTTTTCGCACTTGTGTTGGTGCAGGAAACCACTTTTGCACTTGTATTAGTGTGGAAAAAAACACTTTTTGCACTTGTGATAGTGTTGAAAAACCACTTTTCGCACTTGTGTTAGTGTTGAAAAACCACTTTTCGCACTTGTGTTGGTGCAGGAAACCACTTTTGTACTTGTATTAGTGTGGGAAAACCACTTTTCGCACTTGTGTTAGTGTTGAAAAACCACTTTTCGCACTTGTGTTATTGTTGAAAAACCACTTTTCGCACTTGTGTTGGTGCAGGAAACCACTTTTGCACTTGTATTAGTGTGGAAAAAACACTTTTTGCACTTGTGTTAGTGTTGAAAAACCACTTTTCGCACTTGTGTTAGTGTTGAAAAACCACTTTTCGCACTTGTGTTGGTGCAGGAAACCACTTTTGCACTTGTATTAGTGTGGAAAACACACTTTTTGCACTTGTGATAGTGTTGAAAACCCACTTTTCGCACTTGTGTTAGTGTTGAAAAAACAGTTTTCGCACTTGTGTTGGTGCAGGAAACCACTTTTGCACTTGTATTAGTGTGGAAAAACCACTTTTCGCACTTGTGTTAGTGTTGAAAA